>NW_027272423.1:0-250000 GCF_040938485.1 Diadema antillarum | reverse complement strand
TGGAAGTAGTACTCAAGGAGGTATCAAAAACACCGAAACCAGTTATATAGCTGTACGGGGCCCCACGGAGTGTTCCTAAAGTGTCCCCACATGTAATTCAACTATCAAGATCTTCATCCCGATCTATTCAATCTGTCAGATCGGGAGAGAGCGGCAAAAGTGTACGGGGACCGGGAGCATCGTAGCAGCAGCGTTTGGGTGATGGGGTTGGATCTGGCAATTTTACAGATCGGGAAGAAATTTTGAACTGGTTCAAAATTTCTTCCTCATCTCCCCATCAAGATTGACCTATTTTGAATCGTAGCTCAAACGGGGAGAGAGCAGTGACAGTGTAAATACCGCGGGATGAGCGTAACAATTCCAGGTTTTTCTGACCGTATGATAGTAACAGCGGCATAAGAACGGGAAATATAGTCTAAACTAGACACCGACGACATGGTCCCGCTGCTGCGCCGCTTTCTTGATCAAAGCACGACCTTCCCGCTTTAACGACGCTCTCACTAAGTTCTCTACTCTCGTATAAAATCAAGGCCTGTTCCTACGACGCTTCATTCCTGCTTCGATAACGCTGTTGGCCGCTTTAGCTACGCTGTTCCTATGCTTTTCCAGACTCAATTATGCACGTCTTCCGCTCTCGCCGCTCTAAAATCGAACGCAGCCGATACGCTGGAAAATGTTTGCCAGAACAGCAAAACTGATGATGATGAGGAGGACGCGTTGTCGTTGTCGCGAAAATGAAGATGAAGGAGCGCATATTTAAGAAGAAGAGATGCAAACAATAAAGAGAATAAAGCAAAAAACTTTGGAGCTACTGTACGGGACCCCGTGCAGGATAAGATATCTGACTTTGGTATTTTGATATCCGATGGATACTACTTCCATTGCAAAAGAAATTAGCCGTGACCCTTTTCGGCTGAATGAAACCAATGTGTGTGTGTGTGTGTGTGTGTGTGTAGGGGGCACTTTGGGGCTACTGTCTGGGGCCCCGTACAGGATGAAATAACTGGCTTTAGTGCTTTGGATATCTTTGATGAGTACTACTTCCGATTGCAAAAGCAAGTAGCCGTGACCCTTTTCAGCTGAATAAAATCAATGTGTGTGTGGGGGGGGGGGAGGGGGAGGGGTAAGGAGGAAATTTGGGGCTACTGTCTGAAGCTACTGTGTGGGGCCCCATGCAGGATAAAATAACTGGATTTGGTATTTCTCTGATGGGTACTAATTCCATTGCAAAAGAAATTAGCCGTGACCCCTTTTCGGTGAATGAAACTATTGTGTGAGTATGTGTGTTGGGGGGGGGGGGGGGGCACTTTGGGGCTACTGTCTGGGGGCCCCGCACAGGACAAAATAACTGGCTTTGGTGTTTTGTATGTCTCTGATGGGTACTACTTCCATTGCAAATGATAGCCGTTACTCTTATCAGCTGAATAAAGTCAATGTGTGTGTGTGTGTGTTTGTACGTAGGGCTTATAGGGGGTGGGGCACTTTGGGGCTACCGTCTGGGGCCCCGTGCAGGATGAAATAGCTGGAAGTTGGTGTTTTGGATATCTCTGATTGGTACTCCTTCCATTTCAAAAGAAAATAGCCGTGACTCTTTTTAATTGAATAAAATCAATGTTTGTGTGTGTTTATACGTAGGCCTATGGGGGGTGGGGCCCTTTGCGGCTACTGTCTAGGGCCCCGTACAGGATAAAATAGCTGGCATTGGTGTTTTGGATATCTCTAATGGGAACTACTTCCATTGCAAAAGAAATTAGCCGTGACCCTTTTCAGCTGAATAACACCTTATTTCTGGGGCCCTTTGGGGCTACTGTCTGGGGCCCCGTACAGGATAAAATAGCTGGCATTGCTGTTTTCATGATAAGTACACCCAAAGGAACAATATCCACCAACTTTTGTCCGTGACCCCCTTCGGCTGAATAAATCCATTTTTCGGGGTCCCTTTTTGTGGTCCCTAGGCTTACGGTACAGGATGTGACTTGCCAGCAATTCATTTTATTGACCCTTGGCCACATCCTTACATGATGAGACCATCAAAAAGTGTGACCCTTTTCAGCTGAATAAATGCTCTGGGCCCCCGGTCTAGTTTATAGTGCGAGACTCGGCCGCGGCAGAGCCGCGGCCCGGCCCATCCCCGCTTCAGTGTAAACGCGCAAAAGGCCAAATGCGAGGCCAAAATTGGCCTCGCATTTGGCTTCGCTCTGGAGGTAGTCTCGGCTGTCGTGTCTCAGAATAACGTGGCACACAGGGGTTTTCCACCATGGAAAAATAAAGAGTTAAACCGATCGATAAATCGCTAATCCCGCCGTACCATGAATATAATGTCTATAATGTGACCGTGCATCACAAAACAAACAAAAAGTCGCACCCATTGATTTTACGCGAGGACTGAAGAAAGGGGAAGTGGGTCAACCGAGTCAATTTTGAGTTTTCCCTATTTTCTGAAAGAGTTATTCTTCTTCTACACTATTCTTGAGTTCGAGATCATTAATTGAAAGGGAAAGTCCATCTTCAGCAGTTTTTCTAAAACTCCTTTTTTGGTTGACAAGTGTGATTAAGTTTTTCTAAGAGGCCACCTTTCATTTCTTGAAAATCCTCTGTACACTTTTCACTTTCAATTCCCTAACTTTTAAAGGGATGGTGTCACCACTTTAAAAGTTGACATTCATCATGGATTGAATGTGTTAACAAAACAACCACAATTTAAACTTAATCCGATAATCCCTTCATTGTTGTTGTTCCAGTGGTTCCCATCATGCTTTTGTCTCATTCATGGCACATGTAGTTGTAGCACGCGGTTTGGTAAAGATTAAGCAATTGAATAGACCCTGTACTTCAGAGCCTTTTTTCTCAGATCCAACTTGTCCAAAAGTAGAGCTTTCTTTGCAATATTCTACAGGTAAGGAGAATCCGTTTGAATTGATTTATACCTCTTTTTTTTTACGATCCAAGAGTCTTCTCAGAATCTGCCTTTTAATCAAAGATTATTTTCTGGCGACTTTTTGTTTGTTTTGTGGTCACATAATGTATACGAATAAAAGCAATAGGTTTCTGCTCGAATTCCAAGAAAGTATTGATATACAACGCTAAATGAATATGAAAACTCCGTTAGAGACGTAGTTTTGAAGAATTTTCGCAAATCGGGGTTTGTCAAGTCAATGGCTGATCTTATATTTAAGCACATATATTTATAAATCAAAATAAAAGAGCGTCGTCATTCGTAGCACACTTTGTTATGAACGCGGTACTACTGACGACGCATCTTTCATTTTGATGTATATCTGCTTCAAAATAAAATCTAACATTTACTTGACAAAGCTCTATGGGCGAAAATTCGTCATAACTACTTCTTTCACGGAGTTTTTATGTTGAACTAGTGTAGCGATTATCTAGATGTGTATATATATATAATGGGTGAGAATTGCAAACGATGTACAATTGCCAATTTTTACACTTAATGACACTCTTTCTCTTAGAATACACTAGGATGATCTAAGACAAAAGATTCTTTCATGTCATCTCCAAGCCTGATAAATTTCCCTTTTAGAAAATGTATGTGTGTTTTTCTTCTTTTTTTTTTTAATTTTTGACTGATATTTTACATTTGACAAGGACTTAAATTAAAAAAAAAATAATGTTATACAAGATGTATCCATTTGTTACATTTTACCGTTATTTATCTATGCATGCTTAACACTATGGAAACCCATCTCTGTTGATCAAGGTGTTCCACTCCATGATGTGGCAATAAATTCCATCAATCAATCAATCAATCAATCAATCCATCAATCAATCAATCAAGCGATCAAAGCTTTTGGGGAGTTTCACCTTGGTGTGTGATCTATTTGTTCAGTGAAAAAAAAAGAAAACAAAAAGGAGAAGAATAAGAGGGAGAAGAAAAATACGAAGAAAAAGAAAAAGGCGAAAAACAAAGCAAGGGCTCGAGAAATACCATCGGACCTAGTCTGGCTTCCAGACCCTCTGCCTATAATATGTCGCTATTCAGGATATTGACGCCATCAACATCAAAACATCGGCAAAGGCGGCGACAAAAAGTCGCGGGTCGGCGACTTCGTACAGCGAGGTCCAGTTGGCAAAGGGCCTGGAAACCAGACTACGTCGGACCCTACTGCCGGACGTGCACCACCACAGCACTCACACCTTCCATCCCAATATATCACATGATTACTTTCATCCAGCCACAGACAGCCACATCGCAACGCAAGAAACAAACGCGACTGCTAAACAGGTAACTGCACAATTAAGTATATTTACAATGATTATGTTTATTTTTGTTTCCTATTGTGCGATACAACCACAGAAACACACCGTTATACCTACCTATACTACACTATTAGCATAATTGTTTAAATGCTCATTCGACTTGCTCTTTTTTTTAAACAATCATAGTTATTTTTACGTGTAATTTCCGTGTATAATAATATGTTACAGCAAAATGGGAATATATTATTATATTATATGCTCATTTAGCTAAAACAGAAATATTGGCGTAATGTTTTGTAATTGGCGGATATATTTCTGAGTAGCTCCTAAATTTCTTAACTCTTGCTGAAATTACATTCACCTTATTATTTTCAACTCTTCTAGTTTGTTATAGGAAACAAGTTTTATTCCACGCATGGCATTTGCATCACAAGCAGAAAATAAAGCAAATGAAGACCAACTGTCGAATGCCCCTTACACCATCCAGCATCGTACAACATCTAGTGTCATCGTCATCTCAAATATATTATCATTCTTTCCAAGATGAAAAGAGTTCTCAAGAGTTGGTAGAAATACATTTGTATCTCAGCATCACATTATATACACAACAAAATAACAAGTTAAAGGTATGTAGAAGGAAAGAAATGTAGAAATAATAAGCCATAAAAGAAACAAAAATAATAATATTGTATGGTAAAACAAAAAACAAAAACAGAAAAAAAAACCAAAAATACGGATTTAGACATGGGCGTCGATTCATTAGGGGCGGTAACATCCCCCTCCCCTACCAGATGAAGAAGAAGGAAGAAAAAAAAGGAGCAAACCCCTTCCTCATGCAATTTCACGGATTGCCCAGCGATTATTCAATTCCCTCTCTAGTTGAAGGCGTCTTGGTTTCTTCATTCCCCTCCTTTCCTAAACTATCAATATTTCAAACAAGGTAGGAAGGCCTTATGAGGTACATATTGTAAGTCACCGATAAAAGCACTATAATTATCTGAAAATGACACACGTACCCTTGTTGAGCCTTACTTTACTTGTAGAATCTGGTTCACCGTATAACTCGTGCATGGGCTTTATGATTCTTGAGTGTTAAACTACTGTATGGCTGTTAGAGTTATGGGTAAGAAAATTGTGTTTCAATTGTTGACATTATTATCTTCTTTAGTGCATGGCAACATTTTCACCAAATTCATTATCGATGAAAACAATATCATTTAAACAGATGGACAACGTTTCCCACTTGGGAGTTCCAAGAGCACGGGGAAAATCTCCAAATTACGATTTTTCTTAAAATAATAATAGTGTCACAACCAGAGAAAAGACCTCAATCAACAAATTACAAAGTTTAATGCAGTGATTATGTCGAGTCGTGAGTGGATTTACCGAGGAGTGGGAGTATGAATAAATTGGGTCTTACTTTCGTTTTTTCATCTTCCTCATTTCCATCTTCGTCTATAAAAAAACGGGCACTCTAAGGAATCCCCACCCCCTTTACCAATTTCCAGGGAATCTAAAAGAAAAAGATAAAAGAAAAACTAAATGTTTGAAACCAGAGGTAATCTAAGTAAATACATAAGTGAAATTTCTTTCATCGTGATTTGTAGTCGATAAATTCATGTTCCTTTTGAGGAATAAAATTGCATCTTTTGTTGTGTTTCTTTTTTTTTGGTTTTCTAAGAAAGAAAAAAAAAAAGAAAAAAAAACTTATGTGCGGGAGACATCCGTCACGTTCCTTAATATCAAGTGACACGCATTAGTGATTGCTAGTTTTATGATACCATGCAGCTAAACTTGATTAGAATATTGTAAACCCGCAACAACGTAAGGATCCGAATGTCGCTGACGGCGAAGCCGAAAAAAAAAAATGAGTTTGAAGTAGGATCACCAACAAGAGTCACAATGAACTCATTTCTCTGTTCTTGACAAAATTGTGTAGTTCAGTGTTTTCTCGATTATATGTTGACATTTCGAAGCTAAATGGTCAAAGGAAAATATATTTTTTTTTTCTGAGCCATGATTTTCCGACTCTCAACGGAACATAAACGTGTCAAACGATTTGGATTTAGCGCCGCAGATAAACTACGCCCCTACCAATAAGTGCGTAATCTTAGTTGGTCAGTGCATGATGGCATCCTAATTATTGACCACTGGCGCTAAGCTTCAATGACAATTGCCGAAGAGGCTAGGAGCATACCTTCTATTGTCACGAGTGGAAATCTGTCTTTTCCCCTTCATCACGATTGCGTCGGAAGGACAACTTAGAAGGTGGCTTTCTCGAACGCTGATATTTAAAGACCACTAGACATGCTCTCATAAAATCATAGATATCTCCGAAACCGACTTCTGTTATAAGTTGTGATATAAATGAAATTGAAGTGGGAGAAAAGGCAAGAATATCATGCCATTTGCAGAATATCGGCACCCCTGACTTTCGGATCTTTTTATTGTAGCGGGTCACTTTTGCTGTCGCGGTTATCAATTGATCAAAAATAATATTCGTATCATGACACAATACATTATCAGTGGAACAACATTATATCACACAACATTTTTGATTTGGTTCTTAATGTTTGCTTTATCCACAGTCAAGCATTATGTCTTGTTCTCGTGCGTTTATTTTAAGCCTTGGGATTTTGTTTCTTTTATTCCCTGGTGAGCATCCAACATAGCTTTATTCATCATCGTCGAGTCTAATAGCTGTATAAAAACATGTTTGACGGTTTTCCGAGGAAATTTTTGAATCAGCATCGTGATCTTCAACATCCTCGGTGACAGTTGTGTGATCGTGCGTTGTAGAAAATTCCAATGGTGGAAAGCCTGTACGATCAGCGCTTTTTATGAAGTCATCCTTTAAAGAAAAAAGAAAGCAGAATAATACGTTTATTTCAGGACAAAAAACCCCCAAAAACATGCACTTAGTTCCAATTAATATCGGCATGTGCATTTGGTGTATTTAATAGTTTTATTGCGAAATTACCTGAGCGCTATTTCTTAACATTTCAAAGTATGCAATCATCAAATATTAAAAGCAAAATTAAACCTTTCCAGTGATACCTTACTTGAAGTATAACGAGGTATATCTAGAATTTATGATTAAAGATATCCGGTATTACCTTAATATTCCATTTTGCTTTTAGCAGCTTTAATCAACTTAACAGGAATGAGGTTTATTAGCTCGTTTGGCCTATAAAACTCTTCAATTATAATTGTAACCTTGAAAAAAAAAGTTTCTTCTTAATTCTATTAGAGTTCAGACACCTTAGAATTTTAAAGCTGAAATCCAAAACACAGTTGGAAAGTTTCGTTTTCAGTTTATTTCATTTCTCCACTCGAAGGAGGGAATTAATGTGACAAACCAGAAATGTTAGCATGATAAACAAGAGTACTCATAGGAAATAGATCAATACATATATAAAAATCATAAAATATTGACATGCTTTATCTGAAGAAGCCGATGTTGTAAACGATGTTGACATTTTTTTTTTCCGTCGCAACATCCCTCTTAGTTGCAGCTCTGAGAGTCTCGCTCTTTGTGATCTTTACCCTGAGACCAGATATCACATATCAATCTCAGTTCATTCTGTATCTATCAAGTATCATGTAACAAGTAGGAAAACAGTACAAAGCAAAAAAAATAAAAAAGCGGGAAAAAAAAGATGATTAAGAGTTAAATTCATACCTGTTGGGAAGTGCTTTCATGTTTGTCACTTGGCAACTGGCGTAATGGTTTATCATTGATGATGATGCCCTCAATCTGTAGCATGTAGACGGTGATAAGAACAATAACAACAACAATAACAACAAGAAAGACAATTGTACAAACATTTTCAAAAAACATATACATAATTGTCGAAATAATCGTATTTCGTTTGTTCTTTCGCTCTCTCTCTCTCTCACACACACACACAAACACAAACACACAAACTCTCTTATATGAAATGGAGTGACAAATGAACAATTGAATGACTCTTTTTTGCTGTATTGTATTTGTAGGCCAGTAGACGGTCCTGTTATAGGACATTGAAGAGCACAAAAGGGCTTGGATATGGGCACAGCATTTTGATGAAAACAGGTTTTTAAAAAGGCTGAGATCTCCAAAACAAAGCAATACTAATGAAAGATGGGACCCGCCATTTATTACAATCGCTTTGTTGAACTTCCATGTGTTTTCTTAGTATCTTGCAAAAAGTTCAATTCCCAAAAAAAATCCTCATCTTCAACAATACTACATCATCCCTTGAAGCTATATTCAAACCGAGGCAAACTGCCCGCTTTTTAATGATACTGACAGGGTAATTAATGTTGATGATTAGTTGATATTGTACAGGAAATTAATGACAGCACATGTGGTATTAGGACAACATGCATCCTCCTGTGCACCATTAGAACGTGTGGAGTAGCGCAGGGATCAGTGATTGGTCCACTCCTCTTTGTGTGTTACACAACATCAGTTCAAGACATCATTGAATCGCAAGCTTTCAGCTGCAGTATGCTGATGACACACAGCAATGTAAGTTATGTGTTTGTGTTCCAATGCCAATGTCAAGAATGATATTACCCGCTTAATATGCCTCGAGGGCAGGTGACAATTTGTGCCTTCAGCCCTCTGCGCAAATTTTCGCCAGGCGACCAATTGTGCATGGGGGATAATTTGTGCCGTCAGCCCCTTGCACAATTTGTTGCCTGTTCCAGGGGGCAACAATTTGTACCGCGACAAACGGTCATTACAATCGAAGAGCAAGTACGAGAAAGTCTATTAACTCCGTAAAAAATCTACCACCGATTCGGCCACTTGACGAAGGGTCGCCTGACGTGACGCGATGTTCCAACTGAAGTCGCCGTACTTTAGTTTACTAAGGTTTCAAATTGTATGATAATCTACACAAGAAATCACAATTACTGAGAGACTCACAATTAAAGTCCGCCACCCTTCAGAGCTGAGATAACAAAACACAGAGGGCGTTCAGTCCTCCAAGGCTAACACAGCGCTGAGAGCGTCTTGCCCTCTTAGCTATTTGATACGTTGTAACCGAGCTCTTAACTCGCCCGCCTATCCTAGCCGATCGTCCTTTTTGTAACTTAGAGAGAGATTGTTCATAAATATAAAAAGTTTGTTTGCAAAAACCGATAAGTCCATTTTTGAAGATGTTGAAGTACGGGGTCTGGCATAAAGTAAAAAAATAAAACCTTTTAAATGATTTATTGGTCACTACTTATAAAGCTATATTTTTCTAAGTTATCGTCAAAAGAAGCAAAGATTTTCTTAATATTCCTGACCTTTAATGGCAAATATCTCCATTTTGCAAATATGGACTTATCGTTTTTTGCAAACAAACTCTTCATATGCATAATGAAGTGAACCTGCCACTACATACACACACACACACATACACACGCACACACACACACACACACACACACACACATAAATCATACGCAATTAACTGTACCATAAGTCGTTGCACAGGTTTTTAGTACTGCCAAATAAAAATTCACGAATGACTCCCATTCTTGGCATGGAGAGAGGTACAATTGCTGCTGCACATAATGAATCGTCAGAAGATATTTATCAATACTTGGTTATGAAAAAAGGCGCTAAGTGAATGGCGAGAGCGCCGGACGGCATACACTATTAATATGGCAGCATAACCCCCATCGAGTTTCCTTCGGTATAAACTCTTACAGTATTTTCATAAAACTAATTAATTATTATACACAACTCATGTTAAACTAGTCGAAACATCTTACATGTTCTTTACAGGTTGTGGTCTCTGAATCAATTGTCGTGAAGAATGTCCTGGGTAGGTTGTCGCATGTGACACGGGCACGTCTAAGATGTGGCATGTGGCACAGAAATTCGGCTGCTGCTGTTGCCTCTGACTCTGAAATCTGACCCGAATCGATCACGATCAAAAGTTCGCAGACCTGCAGGAAATGAATGAAAAAAAAGCAAAAAGCAAAAGTGAAATAAAACATTTGTTGGATATGGAATTTGACTACCCTGTTTTCATTTCTTTTTTTTTCTCTCTCTCTCTTTCTCTCTCTCTTTCTCTCTCTCTCTTTGTCGCTCATTTTTATCATTGCTGCTTCAGAAAAACCAGGATGAATGATCGGAAAAGGAACTTAAATGACAAAGTTATGAGATTGGCCCGGAAAGCCTTTTATTGTGGGAGTAATTATTTAAAAGCCAAATGAAATTGAGTATATGAATATAAGAACGACCCAAATCCATGAAAGATCATTTCGAGTAAACTAAAAAAAACTTCATATCATTTTTATTTGTCCAATAATATGCTATTTAACTGTGATGGGAAGGCAACATTGTATATACAAATTAGAACATATATTATTATGACAATTAACATTTACATTAATTGTGGAGAGGCTATTTTGTGTGGTGGACTTGGGTCGTTCTTTGATTCATATGGACTTGGGTCGTTCTTTGATTCATATACATGATATTCTGCTATAGAGATGGGAGAAGGATGAGAGAGGGCGCTATTATATGAATGTAAGAATGACCCAAGTCCTTTATTCTTACATTAATATAAGATTTAACTTATTCATTTCAGGTACTTCCGGGGGTAATTAGGATTTATCATTTACACATAAGATGAGTCCATGCATAAGCAACAATTTCCCATGTCAAACTGAATTTGGCCAAAACTTGGACTTGGGTCATTTTTATATTCATATACTCAATTGTAACAAAAGTGCAATTTCAGCGTATGTGAGTCTAATACTGTTTTTTTTTCTTCTTCTTTTATTTTTATCATAAAACCCAAGAAAAGCCCCCTTTCTTTCTTTGCCAAGATCCACGTCACTTGTATGTCTGGTGATTTCAAGAATCTGATATCTGTGTGACTAAAAAAGAATGAGAGAGACCATTTCCGATCTCTAAAATCTTTCGATCAGCTGCCGTAATTAGCAGTAACCATCGCAAAGCAGTGTTTTTACATATGCAAACATGTGACTTGGACTTTTTGGCCAAGATCAATGTGCGGGCCAAATTTCATGATTATTGCTCTAAAATGCGGAAGTAGCTCGATCATATTTAAATATATGTATATATATATATACCCTGATTTACTGCAGAAATAATAATACGCTGTAACCACAGCAACGCAGTTTCTTATGATTGAGAAAAGTGTTGCACATCTTCATAGATTCTCTATTTGTGACAGTGCACCTCAAAACGAACATAAAGTCGCACACACTGATTTTCTGTGAGAACTGAAAATAAGTGAAATGGGTCAACCTAGCCGAACTTGACTTTTTCATATTTTCTGAAAGAGCGGGTCTTATTTTACATTATGCTAAAATTTGGTATCATAAAACGGACAGAAAGTGTGTTTTTTAGCAGATTATCTCGAACATTTTTGGTAAAATAGTGTAATTAGGTGTGTCTTTAGAATCCCTTTTTCATTTCTGAAAAACCTTGTCCACACTCTTTACTTTCAACTCTAATAACTTTTGAAAGGATAGTGCTACTGCTTTGAAAGTTGGCATTAATTATGAACAGAATGTTTCAATGAGGCATGCCTAATTTCAGATTACTCTCACAATCCCTTCATTGTTGTTACTCTGGTGGTTTACTCCCTGTTTTTTGTCCCATTCATCGCACAGCCAGCACGGTTTGGTAAAGATTAAGCGCTTGAATAGACACTGTACTTCAAAGCCTCTTTTCTCAGTTCACACTTTTCCTGAGTTTGTGCTTTCTTTCCAATATTTAGATATGTTAGGAGAGTCCATTTGATTTGAGTTATACATCATTTTTTAAGCTTAAAGTCTGCTCTTTCAGAATATGGTCTTAACTAAAAATGCATGTCTGGCGACTTTTTGTTTGTTTTGAGGTGCAAGGTCACATTTTTAGAATATGTGACCGTGCACCTCAAAACGAACATAAAGTCGCACACACTGATTTTGCGTGAGGACTGAAAATAAGTGAAATAGGTAAACCTAGCCGAACTTGACTTTTTCATATTTTCTGAAAGAGCGGGTCTTCTTTTACATTATGCTAAAATTTGGGATCATAAAACGGGCAGGAAAGTGTGTTTTTTAGCAGTTTATCTCGAACATTTTTTTGTAGAATAGTGTCATTAGGTGTGTCTTTAGAATCCCTTTTCATTTCTGAAAAACCTTGTCCACATTCTTCACCTTCGACTCTAATAACTTTTGAAAGGATAGTGCTGCTGCTTTGAAAGTTGGCATTAATTATCGACAGAATGTGTTAATGAGGCATGCTTAATTTCAGTTTAATCTGATAATCCTTTCATTGTTGTTACTCTGGTGGTTTACTTCCTGTTTTTTGTCCCATTCATTGCACAGCCAGCACGGCTTGGTAAAGATTAAGCGCTTGAATAGACACTGTACTTCAGAGCCTCTTTTCTCGGTTCACACTTTTCCTGAGTTTGTGCTTTCTTTCCAATATTTAGATAGGTTAGGAGAGTCCATTTGATTTGAGTTATACATCATTTTAAAGCTTAAGGTCTGCTCTTTCAGAATATGATCTTAACTTAAAATTCATGTCTGGCGACTTTTTGTTTGTTTTGAGGTGCACTGTCACATATGTCCTTAATGATAATACTACATCAATAATAATAACAATCATAACGAAAATGTTAATAATATAGGTTTTCCCGGTTAATTTCATACTTTTGTCATTCAAGTTCCTATTCCGAGCATTCGATTTCACACATTCAACGCTCGCAGCACTGAATCAGTAATCAAATTCAAAATCAGGTAATTCGAATTCACTATCCGAGCATTCGAATTCACTCTTGGACCACTCAAATTCACTATCGGAGCATTCAAATTTACTATCGGAGCATTTAAAATTTAAGAGAGGAGCACGCATTTCAGCAATGAGCATTCAAATTCATGTCAAGCTGGCGACGAAATCTCGTCGGTCATTCAAATTCGTGAATAGGCAACCATGCTCCAAATAACTGCAGTCAATTTAAATAAAGTCCTGAATTTAGTTTTAGTTTGGGCCGTGTTTTTGCATGTGTTTCTCATTTGGCTTTTTATATATTGGGATTTATGATGATTATTTAATTTGCAGTAGAGGCCCATCTGTTAATTTACAATTTTAAACTCTAGCTTAGCAAATAGAAATGTACCAGCACACGTCCCTCGGATTGGACATAAACTGGAGGTCCCACGTGTAAATGAGTCGCAACTCATGCACGTAAAGTTCCCAATTCATATATTCATCGCAAAGAGCAAAACATCTAAGCGGACCGCATATGGAAGACCAGCTTTTGCAGCTGAATATGGGTTATCCGACCATCTTTTTTTGATAGAAAATGAAACAAACAAACAAAAATTAGGCACTGTAAAGGCCTACAGACGAGCATAATACGGGGGGTTGGTTGACACTTTGGAGGAAAAAAAAACACATAATTTCGACTATATTGAAACTGATACATGAACATTTAATAATTGTTGTTTGTTGTGTATTGCTGTTTTATTGATTTACTTTTACGGGACTATGCGAAATTATTGTGTGTCAGTTTTTCTTAAATAAACATGAATTGTCATTATGTGGTTGGTGTTGGGGCGTTGTCGGCATGCAGTATCATCAAGAAATATGATTACTAGTCGTTGTGTTGTTTTGATGCACTGCTGATTGGACATTGCAATGTGAAATTTATTGAGATGAAAAACAAAGAATACATGAACAGAGAACAATGTAGAACATGTAAACAATCCTAATTATACTATGTGCAAGCATTCGTTGGCTGTGTTGGCCCTTTTTCCTTTTTTTAAAAGTCTCCTCCATTTTCCTCGTTAAATCGATTGCACGAGGTAAAAACTTGATCGCCAAAAAATGAATTTGAACGTTGCAAAGAATTTGAATGCACGAGTAGGAAAGTCGGTGCTCACATTTTGAAATTGAATGCCCAATCGTGAATTTGATTTCGCGAAAACGAAATAGAATGGTCATAAATGAAATTGATAGCTCGTATTCTGGATTTGAATAGCCGAATATTTTCGCGTCCGTGCGCTGCGTGAATTTGAATGCACATTAATGAATTTGAGTGACAAAAGTATGAAATTAACCGGGAAACCTATGATAATAATGATAATAATGATAAAGATAATAATAATAGTAATAATAATTAATGAAACCCATGCTGTGACTATGCGACTTGTTGTTGGATTTTTTTGTGATGCAGGGCCAAGTAATACTCTACAGGTTCTGCCTTTTTCAGTGGTCCCTCAAATTGCACTTTGCGTATTTTGATGCATCTGTATTTAGCAATTTCGACCACTGCAGTTTACATGACAGTGTTCTGTTTATCTTTTTCTCTTACCAAAGGAAGTGAATTGTATACATGCTTTTTTTTGAAAGATGAAATAAACTTTGTCTTTAATGTATAATGTCGGCTTATATCATGATATCTCTTGAAGCACAGTGACTCCTTTGATGGCTTCTGTATGTTACTTTATCAAGAAAAAGTAATTGTAGAATGGCTTTGCTGAGAGCTGACAAAACAACAAAGTTGTGTTTGTGATTTTTTTAACTTTAGTCATCATCCCGAAACACTTCTAGATATTTTTTTCACACATTTCTATAACCATAAACCCACAAAACGTGTGCTCACACACAAAGATATGACACACACATATTAGTTGATTGATGAAATAAGTGCCGAAACCGATTCTATTAATAAACAAAAATAGATAATTACACCTTGAGGCTGATGTCTTATAAACTGAAAATACTTTTTCAGGCACTTTGTACAAAGTGAGGGTGCCATGTACAAAGTAATTATTTTTTTTTCAATAAGAGAAATGTCTGATAAAAAAATATATATATTTTCGTTTATATATAAACAAAGTAGAAGTAAAGGAAAATACTTGGCAGGATAGCGCCATGTCGGCTGCTGCTGAGAAGAAAGCATTGGGTAAGTTGTCGCATCTCAAACTGAAGGACGAAAGATGTGGCATTGTGCAAATCCAACGTGCCAAGTGTTTTCCCATTGAGAAATGATACTGAATATTGTCATTCCAATAACTTATGGTCAATGCAAGATCTCGTATCTGCAGAAAAAACAAAACATCCCACACACAACCAACAAAATTATCTGGCAAATATAGCCTATGAGAAAACTAGAAATGTCACAATGGCGACTGATATCGTCTCTTTGCAATATCGTATGATTCTTTTCACACAGTAGGTCTACAGTACAATTCAATAATGTGAGACGACAGTTTCACATGGTTGGCACAAGAAAAAAAAATGAAGCAACAAATTAAAAGAAGCGTACGAAAATTTTGCACGATCAAAAACATGTTGGGTGCTTTGTAATGCATTCCTTTAAAGAGAATTTTACTGAGATGGCAAAAGTATTTCAATTTATGGAAAAATTCCGAAAATTTTGCGTTTTTCATTTCACCCTTGACCCCTTATGGTTTGTTACCCCTCAATCTACAACCTTTTGTTAATGATTATTTCCAGGTACAATCCACTAATCAAGACAGTACTAATAAATATCACTTGATCTTGATTTTTGTGTACAAAATCATGCCTGGACAACAATAATAGAAATCACTGTGATTTAAAAAACAAAAACAAAAACAAAAAAAACAAAACAAAACAAAAAAATAATCATAGTCCTGTCACTGAATTTACATCAGAGCATTTCCAAGCATTTTCTTTAAAATTTCACTTGTTGCATGTCAAGCGTAACAAACATCATTAAAAAGTTAAATGGATCTGAAAAACAGAATGTTTAACCAGGCATGCCTCGGTTATAATTTTCAGACAATGTCGTGAATGTGGCAAACGGGGGCTTACACCGTGGCGCGTAAAGCGTGAAAGACGTTTAATCGAGTGTATGCATTGAGCTTTCTAAAAAGTATCGAGAAAAAAAAAGTGTAAAATTTGCATTAGACAACAAAAATTTAGAACTTTTAAGAACCTGACCTTTGACCCTTGACCTTCTATCCCATGAAATGTTATTTAAGGCAATGCAATGTTCATTTCCTGTATAACACCTTGGAATTGCCGCCAGACATGAATTCTGAAAGAGCAGACTCTACGCTTTAAAATGATATATAATTCAATTCAAATGAATTCTTTTAACCTATCTATATATTTGAAAGAAAACACATACTCTAGAAAAACGTGACACGAGCAAAGTAGATGTGGTGTAAAAATGAAGTGCAATGTCTATTCAAGCGCTTATTCTTTGCCAAACCACGATAGTTGTGCGATGAATGGGGAAAAAGAAAAAACAAAACAACAAACAAAGCATAAGCAAAGACAGGATGTAGACCACTGGAACAGCATCAAAAGAATGTTTACCAAATTAAACAGAAATTTATCATGCTCTGTATTAAAATACTATATTAAAAATAATGCCAACTTTCAAATTATCATCCTTTCAAATATCAGAAGAGTTGAAACTGAAGAATGTGTATTTGTTTTTGAAATGAAAGGAGGTCTCTGATAAATGCCCTACCACACTCTTCTACAAAATAAGTGTTGCAGAAAAACTATTGAATAAATACTCTTCAATTCCTTTTGTAGATGAAGAAGAGCTGTTACAGATTAAAAATATATATATATTAAAACTCAATATTGCCATGGTTGACCTCTTTCACCTTTTCTTCTTTTTTTCAGTCCTCACGTAAAACCAAGGGGTCCGACTTTTTGTTGGTTTTGTGATACACTGTGACACACATTCCTGACAAACGCACATGTAATGTTGCTGTTGTTGAAGATCTTACCTGACAGGTCGAAGCCTTGTCTGCTACGATCTTGTAGAAATCAGTTTCAAATTTTGAGTTAAACAAGTCCATTGCTACTTCGCGCAGCACAGTGCTGGAACACATTCCTTCCGCCAGGTCAAGTAACAAAGTTCTTCCGCAGTTGGAACGGTCAATATGTAACGATCGCTAATGGGAGAGAATATTGACAGTTTGAACAGTGATGATCACTAGGAGTGGAATGCTAAAAATCCAGGGATCAAGGCAATTGAGTTGTGATACTTTCAATGGTCATATGGCCAATGTTTTGTCTCTACTATACGAGTCCGGACTGAGAGTCTTGGGTTTGACTTCATCAACACGGATCTAGGTGCCCTAAATACAGGTGCGATACTGAATACTCATTATGGCGTTCCGCGTCAAACACGCTGGCCTCACAATACCATGAAACAGTTTGATTTTGAAAGAGGGTGAGGATTTCAAATTCTCTGATGTGTGCACACAGACAAA
This sequence comes from Diadema antillarum, assembly GCF_040938485.1. NCBI lineage: Eukaryota > Metazoa > Echinodermata > Echinoidea > Diadematoida > Diadematidae > Diadema > Diadema antillarum. The sequence continues at coordinate 232,546 of NW_027272423.1, read as the reverse complement.
CACAGACACAAACACATACATCTGCCACATATTGTTTTAAACATTAATTCCCGATTTGGAAACCAATGAGCAACTCACCGCTTGGTTACAGTGCACCATGAAGACGACACCTGACTTAGTGTGCTCTGACATATCAGGAGAAAGTCTGTATTTATCCCATCGTTCTCCCACTGCTTTAGCTGCCTCCTCAGTGTGACATTCAAATGCAACATCAACGCAGAAATACTGGTGGGCACACTTTGTCAATCCATTGATGATATCAAGGCGAATCTCATTACGTAAGGTTGAGATGAAATACAGAAGGTAGCGGAATTGCTCAAATTGGGCAAGAAGTTTGTTTTTCAGTTGACTGTAGTCGGCGTGATTATTGGTGTACACATTCTCAATGTATACTCTTGCAATATATTCTTGGAACAATTTGTGGGGAAACGAAACCGTTGATAAAACGAGGGATTGAGTATTGATATTCCGCAGACGCCTCCTGTTGATGACATCTCTTTCTTTCGTCAGAACCCCAACCCTGCAGCATATTTCCAAAGTATCAGGACACTCTCTAAATTGGTCTTCCTGAAATATCATATTGTTTTGCAACAAACCGGTCAATGCTATCTCACTTATGTCCTGAATTGCCTTATCCGCTTCCTTTAAATGATCATGGGCGTTCTTACTCTTTTCATTTTGGAATGCTTTTGACGCGTAGTGTTTTCCCAGGAAAGTGATCATTTCTCCAAAAATCTCAGAGAAAGTTTGCATTCTTGTCAGTTCCTCTCGTTCCTCTTTACTGAATTCTTCCCACATTAAACAGAGCATTGCAGAGTAGATGGGAAACGGAGCCATGTTCGACTGGATCACATCATTTTCCTCCATGAAAGTGATTAAGTCTTCTGCCAAAGCGTCCTTCTGTCTTATCTGAAAGTATTTCTTGATATAAACTGATAAATTGTCCATGTTAAATCCGTCAACTCTGATAAATGTGTAAGCTTCTGCAAGGCTTTTGACAGCGGTGAATTCATGTCTTCTCCATGGCCTTGTTGTCACAATTACCTTGCATGACTCATATTGGTCTAATGCTAAGATTCGAATGATTTCACTGCTGCTCCTTTCTTCGATTTTTTCGTTAAACTCGTCGAAACCATCAAACACAATAAAAATTTTATTCGAATTGTTCGAGATATATCGGTCTATTTGATCCTGTGTTGCTACATTTGAGTCAGATAAATACGTTTGCACTATACTACCGATACCTATCCCGTCGGTCACATCTCGAAGAGGTATTACGAGCACCATGTCAAGATCCTGGAGAATCCGTCCCTGGCACCAGTCCCAGGCTATCTTAGAGCACAGCGTTGTTTTACCTACACCACCTTCACCCTGGATCAAAAGGCGTTTTGAGAGGCTTGAACTTCCATCATTGCTTAAAAGGTCTTGATACGTTATAGGTGTAGTTTTACGCATGTCACTTTGGTCTAATAGACTCAGATTTGTGTAAATGGCATCCAAGTTAACACGATCCATAAAGTTGAGTGGATCCACAGTGACCTTGCGTCGTGACAACAGGTAATACGCCTTCAGCTCTTCTTTGATTTGCTGTACTTGTTCCCTCGTAAGTGATGATGAGAGAGGTGCTGATGGAAAGCAAACCAAGACAAAAATTCATTAAACATTGAAATGTACTTATAATTATGCATACTATGCATACCTATCGTATTATATGTATCCATACTAAAAAAAAAGGTATTAAAGTGAACTGTTTAGTTCTCACATAATATATGGATGTACATACTATATTCTATATAAATGTATATACTATACATTTCTTTCAAAAACATTATGATTCAGATATGTTTCTTAGGCGTAATTGTATCTGTGCAAAGATTATTGTTCATTTTAACATTATTACGTACCGTTTTAGATATTGCGTTTCTGCACAAGAATAGACCATAAATACCAGAACCTTGACGGAAACAAAAATGAATTTCCGTACAATGGAATCTGTACGATTCCAGTTGCGTAATTTTGGTTTTATTCGGAAATATCTGACTAAAAGAGCAGCAGAACAACTTATACATTCTCGTATTTCCTGACGTATAGATTATTGTAATTCTTTGTTTTTCGGCATGTCAACAAATCAACGCTCTACAACTTCTTCAAAATTCTGCCGCAAGATTACTGACCTATAGTAGGAAAACTACTCACATTACATCAGTGTTACGTTCTCTTAATTGGCTTCCTGTTGAAAAGCGATTTACTTTCAAAATTGCTCTTCTTCTGTATCATGTGGTTCACTCAACTGCACCCGAGTATCTCCAGATTTCTTTTGTAAAAACCATCCTCGTAGACTTTGATCATCTACTTCCTTTTCATTTCAGATACCTAAGGTTAAGCATTCATGGGAAACTCGTTCTTTCTCCCACATTGGACCAAAAGTTTTGAAAGATTTCCCTGTCACTGTTCACGAGTCATCTTCTGTGGAATCGTTTAAAACATCCCTAAAACATATCTGTTTAAAATGTTGTAGGAATAAAAAAAGTTAAGATGTCTCACAATTGCTTTATCGTATTATTTCTTTCTTTCTCTCTTCTCCTAACCTTAACACTAAAAGCGCCATGAGTATTTTTTGATGGACTGTTGCGCTTTAAGAGTATACACTATTATTATTATTATAATTATGATGATGATGAATATGATCATAATTATCATTATTTTGGTATAATTACTATGAAGTCAATGTCACCTAATATATCAATCTTTTTGTAATACATTTTCATTGCTACTATTCCAAAGCACGCCTAAGTAACCCTATTTTCATTTGTATAATACTGCAACTCCTTCTTATTCCAATCTTTCTTAAATATGGATTCTACAATTAATTACCAAACTTTAGTGGCGAAAATGAGATATAATTTATGATTTACAGCAAGCAATTTGATGCTCTTTTGCACTTGTAAGTATTTCCATTTTATTCTTTTGTGTTCTTCATTCTAAATAATTCGACTCTAGTGGGATACATGTCAACTCTTCGGGAAAACAGGAAAAAAAAAAACACAACTGCTAACGAGAATGTTCATTTGTTTTTGGAAGCACCAGACCGTTCTTGAATCACAATTCATAATGAATTACAATTACGTGACAAGTATAAAAGATGTACACAGTGTAATTTTATAATGGTAAATAAGAATTAAAGAAGGAAAGAAAACGTTGTATTCATTACAAACTTCTCCATACCCAGCATTAATGTTTCTTCTTCATCAAGTCTCTCTGGTCTCCGCCAGCAGAGATTCCAGCCGCATCCTGTGAAATAGAACATCAAGAGAAAAAAGTACAACATCAAAAGGTGGTATAATATGTATTTATATTATATATATATATATATATATATATATATATATATATACATATATATATATATATATATATATATATATATATATATATATCATTTACCTTGGGCCATGGAGTGGTCCATTTGCCTTTGGCGCGTGAAGACCGCTCCTTGCGCCCAAGGTCAATGAATATTACGCTCTGCTGTAATACATAGAACCCTTTTTCCTGAATCCTTCACAAACTTTTCGCATATATCATCCGCTGTATCTAACTCGTACTACCATGACTGGGCATAAAAGTGAAATGAATCTATGGTACTGGTGTCCGTTCTGATGACATGTATAAAAGAACAGGGGCGTTACAAAACAACAAACTTGAATAATTTAGTCAAAGATACCTTTTCTATTTACTTAACAGTGTGTGGATGAAACAAAAATTCGCATTTCAATACATCTTAATCACGGTTCTTGCCTTTCAAATAGAAATAACATTACGCCAATTTGAATGAACATATTAGGAATTTGACTGCCCATACGCTAAATTGAACACTTGAAATACCATTTTCCGCCATGTGCTGGCGAATTTGAATAACTAAAGAGCACGTGCCAATTTGAATGCCCGTTTAACGAATCGAAAGGCACATGTGCGAATTTCATTAATCGAAATGCTAAATTGAATGAACCTTGAATCAAATTGAGTGACAAAAGTACGAAATTGGCAGAGAAAACCTATATTATTATTATGATTATTGTTATTATAAATTATCATTATCAATTCAATTATTGTTATTATTATGAGTATAATTATTATTAGTAGTAGTATTATTGTTATTATTATTATTATTATTATTATTATTATTATTATTAAATCAGAACGAGCAGCTGGATTTTTGCACACACGCAGTAAATAAGCCTAAATCTACCTATATGAATTATATTAATTTAAAAATCAGTCTCTTCATTTTCCCAAAAGTTATTTAAGTTGAAAGTGCATGCGGTTAAAGGATATTTACGAAATACAGACAGTGACAGAAGGATCTCTACTATATGTGTTTTAGTATAATCCACATAAACAAGTTCTTGAAAACCAATAAAGATCACAGTTTTCTCATTTCTTTTATGAACTTTTGTTTTTCAGTAAGATAAATCAACATTATTGCTCTGTCAGAAAGTGCAAACAAATTAAAGTTGACTAGGTTGACCCCTTTCACTATTTTAAGTCATATTATGAAACTGGGTCGTGCGACTTTTGTTGGTTTCGTGATTCAAGTTCACACAATGATTAAATGCATAAGAACACACACGCTTTTCGCGCTTTTTTTTTTTGTCGGTGTCACCTAAAACTGCAACCACATGTGAATATACATCGTAGTATCTCTATGGCCTGTAATAAAAAATAAACTTACGCAAAACGCAAATTGAAAATTTCGGGTTTGAGATTACGTAGAGAGAGAGAGTTGTCTAAATGGTTCGAAAACAAAGCACAAAACAAATAAATGAATAATGATTAATGAAACAAGAAAATATCGACACCTTTTCTTGGTAGAAACTGCGGATGATACTTTTGCAGAAACTTTCCAACAAGGGAGACGAGGATGGATACAGCAACGGATACACCAATGACTAGTCCAATGATGAAACCGACATTATCACGTTTTCCTGAAAATTGGTCTAGACACAATGAAAAATGTGTTATCCTTTCGTTACTATTTCATCGAAAATATGAAACATGTATATTAATTAACATGACCTTTTGCTGCAATATGCTAATATGTTATATGTCTACGTAACGTTGTAGTGCGACAACGTATTTTACTACTAGGTTACGACAATTTCTCACTATAATCATTATTACTATATAATATATAATTAGGAAAACTCGTGGGATAGCTTCAAGGTTATTTCTTTATTTTGTTTCAATGACGAATGTTTAGATACGAAGTTATCGACTCATACAGATATAATCTGATGAAAATCAAAATCCAAATTCATCATAATATTTTACCTCTTTCCATGAATCATTTGGCAGTGCCAACAAAAGCGATTAAGTGCTAATTTGTTATTGTTAAGAGAAAAAGGAAACCTTGTGCACAACCTGATATGGGCAGAAGAGTGATTTCCTTGGTCGATGTTCCATTCAGCGAGTCACCTTTAGCTATACACATGAAGGTTTGCTCCTTTCCTTGTTCGGTTGAAATGGATATCGTTTCACTCCTCTCGTATGTGCTGTCGGATAGCATTTTCTGTCTTGAAACCACGGAATTCCGTCTCGTTCCAGAGTCTTCAGTCCAAAGCATGGAAATGTTAGGCTTGAATCCACTCACAACACACGTCAGATTAAAAGTGGCAGTGCTAGGCATCGAAATGTGGTATGTGCAACCACCCTGACGGGACTGAGTCTTATCAATACATTCCTTGATTGTATGGTCTGATGCCATCGCTAGGGAAAAACAATAGTTGCACAATATCGAATTAAAATGTTGCCTTTGTTGCATGAAGTTCTGTATGAGATTGTGTTTTGGGAAATGCAGACTGCGTTATCCAATTCGATGACATACTTGCATGCTGGCTGTTGTGCATCGAGCGGCAACAATACTGATAGTGAAGTCCAGCATTGCATTAGATTGGTATGGTACGTTACGGTAAGGTACGGCAAATAAATTTTTGGAGCTTTCGAGCGCTCTTCTGGCTCGGTTTTGGTACGTTGTTGAGAGCGTGTGATCTAACGCATCATTATTTCATTCTTTGTGTTTATCACAACGAATAAAGAATAAAAAAAAAATAAAAAAGTGTACTTAAACGAGAACGTTGTGTAGACTTTATTGATTGCCCAATGTGCTTTGACAATGGGCTAGCAATAACAGTGCATAATCATATTCATATAGGTTAAAACGGTGAAGGTGAAATTCATTCTGCTGTTACATAAAGAGTATAAACGACTGTAACCTCTCGTTAAAAGGAACATTACGATGTGCACGTTCAATAGTTGACTTTGAAGCATGGGATCATTCATAAAGTAGTACGCATGCGCATCCCAGAGTTTATTATTCGTAACTGGTTGCAGATGTCTCGAACGTGTTCACCCTAGAGTTTTGCCGTCGTTTGAACCTACAGAGACGACGTTGTTGGTGTGATATCTGCAGGTAGCACTATGCGAGGCAGCGAGGCACAACATTACAAGCTACAAAATGACCCTAATTTACTTGATTCTGCAAGCGGAAGCAAGTTGAATGGAAGCGTTAATTGTTGAAAACTAACACATTCTTTTGTCTGTGATTACACAATCAACAAGTTTTATTTCTGCATCGGCAATAATAGCAGCCAGGTTGCAGCATACAGTCCCATACGCAGAATTTGGTGCCAGCCGTGAACCTACTTCAGTTAGGCACGCAAGTAAAAGATGCAGGCGTAAAAAGTTAGATATAGCGTCATATAACAACATGAAGTCTTCTCATTCTAAAGTACCGCTGATATATGTGAAGGAAATCTACTCCAAAAGTCTATGGAGATTCGGCATGATTATGATCTTGCAATTACAGCTGCAGCTATAAACCAACTATATCACTGAGAACTGATTGCGCCGTCGTCGAGTGATATTGAAAATTCGGAAGAATTGATTTACGTAGCTCCTCAATCCAGCTCTAAACAAAAGAAAAAAAGACCACATACTTCGCAGTCCTATATCAAACATGCACGCAAGTCGTAAAGTCCGTAATATTGTACACTGATAACTCGTTTTTTTCCGTGCCACAAACTCCTGCCCTTTATCCTTCCATTAATTGAAGGGCTCGTCAAAAACTGAATACGCTGTGCGACTTGTAGCTTCGAATGTGAAAGAAACATACTATTATCAGTGACAAAATACGCTAAATTCGAATGAACGAACCTTCGCAATTGAGTATCTGAATATCAGAACGACGCAAGTCCTTGGAAGACCATTTCGAGTAAACTTAAAAAAAACTTTTTTTTTTGTATTTGTCCAATAATATCCTATTCAACTGTGATGGTGAGGCAACATTGTATAAACAAATTAGCACATATGTTATTTTAACAATTATACATTAATTGTGGAGAGGCCATTTTGTGTGATGGACTTGGGTCGTTCTTTGAATCATATACATGGTATTCTGCTACAGGACATGAGAGAAGGATGAGAGAGGGCGCTATAATATGAATGTAAGAATGACCCAAGTCCTTCATTCTTACATTCATTTAAGATTTAAATCATTCATTTCAGGCACTTCCGGAGGTAATTAGGATTTATCATTTATACACAAGATGAGTCCATGCATAAGCTACAATTTCCCATGTCAAACTGAATTTGGTCAAAAATTGGACTTGGGATGTCCTTATATTCAGATCTTCAGTTGGAAACCCATGTCAATTGAACAGACGAATTTTCGGAGTAAAGAATCATACTCTCATGTGGGTATCAACAATCCCCTCTGTATTTTCGAATAAACGAACCGGTAGCTACAGCAAATATGCGTATTTGGAAAAAAAAAAATGAAGCTTCACAATAAGGAACAATGTCATTTTAACGTAACCTCATAACAAAGAAAAACCAACATCGAATGACCTGCATGCATGTCTTGCGGGCGAGAGTTGGAATTGGAATAAAGGCCTACTAGTATACCGTGTATAAAGTCTGCCTTTGTCTGTTTCACAATCTTTTCTATAATGAATAGTGTTTTAGAGAGTAGTTTTAGTATATCACTCTAGTAACCATGATTACTGCTATGATGAAACATGCAACAATGCTGCGGAAATAGTCTAATAGTCGTGCCAGCTCCTTTGGATATTCTTATATAGATAAAGCATAAAACTTTAGAAACAAATTCCTAAGGGGTCAGTTATTGTGAGAGTTCAAACAAAGCTCATTATGTCCTTGTGCACGGCTTTGAAAAGGATTTCAGGGAAGCTTTATTAATTTTGCACAATAAACGATACCTTCTTCTACCGTTTCAGCAAAATATCACTTACATGTAACCGTCAAGAGAGTGGAGAGCTCAAAATCCTCCGAATTCGTCAAAACTACTTGACACAGGTAGAGACCCTCATCTGCCACCTCCAAGTCCGTAATAACGAGACTAAAGTTCCTGTCGATGTCAAACCCTTTCTCCCAGCTTTGAGAAATACCATAGATGAATCGTGCTTTGGTCGTCCTCGACTCTTCACGTGAGCTACTCTCCTTGACCCAGATTACAGCTTCAGGCTCTCCTTCAAAGTTACATGGCAGCCGGATGTCGTCACCTTTCAATCCTCGAACGATGGGGGCAGTGTTTCTCACTGGTGATATTAATAGGAATGAAATAGTTAAGCCACGACAGTGGAAACGTTAACTTTTTGGCTTGTTCTTCTAACTCGCCTGTAATTTGATTTTATTTGAAAGGGATTCTACAGAGGAAATACAGAAATTTAGCGTATTTATTGAATATGGCTTGAGCGTTAAAGAATATGTTTAAACCAATGAAATACCCGACATTCCGGGTAAAAGGAACATTTCAGCAAATATAAACCGTCAATGGGAGTTCTTCGTTTCTGACTATCGGTTGTTTTTGACTGACCTGCCTTGTAAAGTACATAATACCCGCTTGTACTGCAAAACTCTTATGTTTCTTTTACGTTGGCGTACAATATACTTAAAATGCAATTTACTTATTTAAGATAAAGCTATAGGTATACGCCCTATACTCGTAGAGTGTCTGTAGTTTCCTGCGTCTGAACTATCACGTGTATTATCTTTTTATGACTTGATGTCTTGAACCTTATTTACGATGTACGTCGACGGAGGGTGATTTGTCAATCAGTATATACTAGTAAACTATCGTTGTATTTCCAGTTTAAATGTGTCGTTGATTTTATATAAAAAATGAACTATAGGCGTTCGGTATTTTGTTTATTAGATTTAGTATATTTTTTTTTCTTGTATAATTTTTGTATGTTTGTATTTTTTTTTGTCCTCAATTTGAGGGACTTTATTCAAATCAATTATTCAGAATCATGCATAAGTCAATACAAGCATAAGACAATTGTAGTCATAGTTCAATTTACATCAAATGAAAATTCTGTATATAACGGATTTTATCATCGATTTCTCGAATACTTCTTTTCTTAGAGATATCATTACAATATAACAGAAACTCATATTTGAATTCTTTTACAATAAAGGATACAGTAAATCGCTGATTTCTGTATTCTTCCATGAGATATACCTTATAAATTGCATATTCCATGAAATTGATTATTGCGTTGGTAAAGAAATAATCTTTCTCACAAATTTCATACCCAATTACTATGATTTTCTCATCTATGATAATGTTTTTTCTTGAACATTCAAAAATAAGGTCACTGATCCTTGCCCAGCTGTTTCTTATTCTCGGACAATATAACAAATTGTGCATTAATGATTCATTTTCATTACAGAATTTGCACTGTGCATTTGTGGTAATTTTCCATTTCAATAGATTATCCTTAAAAGGTACAATATTGTTTATCACTTTGAAATTAAACTGTTTTATCTTGTTGAGTTTCACTTTCAACAGTTTAAAAGCAAATACTGACTCCCAATCAAATGTATAAGGCAGGTCGAGTTTACGTTGCCAAATGATGATCATATTTGGTTCTGAAACCTTCTTTTCTTTTAAACTGGTATAATACATTTTAGCTTTTTTGCTAAGAATATCAGAAACATTACTTCTTGACACTTCAAACATCTGTTGACTATTCATTTCATGTTCAATTTTTTGATTACGTAGTTTATGCAACCAAAAATGAGGGAAGGCGTGTTTCAATTTTTGATACTGAAAAGGAACAAGTAAATTATCAGTCTGCAGACTATTATTAACTTGAGTTTGATCAACCCAAGATCCATTTACTATTACATCAGACATTACATTTATACCATTATTACTCCAATTTTGAAAATAAAGCATTTCTTTTCCAAATTTGATATTACTGTTAAGCCATAAAAATTCCTCGCCAATATCTCTAACTCGCAACAGATCCACATATCGTATTTCTGCCCAGATCAATAGATCTCTATAAAATGATGGGATCTTATATTTCTTACATAAACAAACATATCTTTTATGGAACAATTTAATACAAAACATGTGGGAGGTGTTGCAACTTTTTGCAGCCAGAAGCTAGCAATATTTTTCCAGGGGCGAGGATGATTATCGATAAGTTTGGACAGCCATGACAATCTGAGTGCTTTTATTTTTGACTCAATGTCTACCATATCAAGACCCCCAGCTTTTGGATTATCAATTAGTACACTTCTCTTCACTTTTTCTCTTTTGGAATTCCAAAGGAATGCAAACAAAATCTTATTAATATCAATTATACAGCTTGGAGGAATCGTAAACACTGTTGCTACATAAATTATTTGCGAAATTAATAACAACTTAATGATTGTTATCTTACCATAATATGTGACCGTGCACCTCAAAACGAACATAAAGTCGCACACACTGATTTTGTGTGAGGACTGAAAATAAGTGAAATGGGTCAACCTAGCCGTACTTGACTTTTTCATATTTTCTGAAAGAGCGGGTCTTCTTTTACATTATGCTAAAATTTGGTATCATAAAACGGGAAGGAAAGTGTGTTTTTTTAGCAGTTTATCTCGAACATTTTTGGTAGAATAGTGTGATTAGGTGTGTCTTTAGAATCCTTTTTTCATTTCTGAAAAACCTTGTCTACACTCTTCACTTTCAACTCTAATAACTTTTAAAAGGATAGTGCTACTGCTTTGAAAGTTGGCATTGATTATGGACAGAATGTGTTAATGAGGCATGCTTAATTTCAGTTTAATCTGATAATTCCTTCATTGTTGTTACTCTGGTGGTTTACTTCCTGTTTTTTGTCCCATTCATCGCACAGCCAGCACGGTCTGGTAAAGATTAAGCGCTTGAATAGACACTGTACTTCAGAGCCTCTTTTCTCAGTTCACACTTTACCTGAGTTTGTGCTTTCTTTCCAATATTTAGATAGGTTAGGATTGTCCATTTGATTTGAGTTATACACCATTTTAAAGCTTAAAGTCTGCTCTTTCAGAATATGGTCTTAACTAAAAATTCATGTCTGGCGACTTTTTGTTTGTTTTGAGGTGCAGGGTCACATATGTTAAATTTCTCATTTTCCACATATTGATTATGCGTTTCATTTTTACAATCTTCCTGGACCAATTCAAATATTCAAAATTTTCACCATGAATATTCAAAAACACTCCAAGATACTTGACCGGTTCCTCAGACCATTGTAAACCATCAATACAGTCATCACAGTTTCCATTTAAACATATAGCTTGTGTTTTTATATAATTCAATTTTGGACCAGCATATGCACCAAACGCTTCAATTTCTTTCATCGCTTCATTTCCCGATTGGATAGAATCAACAAAAAGCGTTGTATCGTCCGCCAATTGAGATATTTTGATTTCTTTTAAATTTGACTGCTCACATTGAGGAACACATATACCTTTGATGTTATCATTATTTCGTACCTTCATTGCAAGTACTTCAACAACTAAAAGGAACAGCAATGCAGAAAGAGGAGAGCCCTGGCGAACCCCTTTAGTAATTGGAAACGTTCTTGACAACCAACCATTGTTCAAAACCTTACAATCTGCATTCTTGTAAATAGTTCTGATCCACTGAATAAACGATTTTCCGAAATTATACCGTTTCAAAACTTCAAACAGAAAATCATGATCGACATTATCAAAAGCTTTCTTAAAATCAAGAAAAATAAAAATACTCGGTAAGTTTGTCTGTGAACAAAAGTCTAATAAATCCTGTACAAGTCTTATATTTTCTACAGCTGATCTTTTCTTAATAAAACCCATTTGATCAAAAGAATTTAGTTTCGGAATTACATTTTGTAAACGTTTCGCTAACGCCCTTGTAGCTATTTTATAATCAATATTCAACAAAGATATTGGGCGCCAATTATCAAGTTTTCGTTTATCATCCTTCTTAAACAACAATGTTAATATAGAGTGTCTTTGGCTATCAGATAATGTACCATTTCTATACCCTGTATTCAGGCTGTCTAACAATAAATCTTTGATATAATCCCAAAAAATCTTATAAAATTCAGCACTTAGGCCATCACTGCCGGGGGATTTGTTATTTTCCATCGACATCAAGGCTTCAAAGCATTCTTTTTCTGTAAGGATTCCCTCACAACTTAAACTGTCATTCTCTTCCAAAGTAACAAAATTCAAATTTTGCAGATATTCACAAGAATTATGTAACTTGTCTGAGTGGTATAATTTGCTGTAATATGAATAAATCTCTTCTAAAATACATTTCTCTAGATTTAGTATATAGCCTAATACCCTATTACCGTCTTCAGTTGAGCTCGGACAACTCTTAATTGCGTCATTGGCACACTTGCAGTGAAACAGTATCCATCATTTCTTTGCCATGTGTTTCGATAACATTATACGATCCTTGTGACGATGTAATGAATTTGTTGTCTCGGGACATTTCTTTTTCTATTCTTTTTGATTAGCAAGTCGAACACTATTTAATATGATGACACATTGTAACCTTTTGAAGAATCTATATCAAATATGATTATTGTTAATAATATTTGGTGGCATTCGGGTTGGCTTCCTCTTTTTAAATAATTCTAGCATATTTTTCCTGATATAACGGACAGAGCTAAGATACCACATGTCAAGAGATACACTTACCTTCTATAGCAAGGCCACACACAGACACAGCCAATGTCAGTAGCAGCACGGCGCCGCATTTTCTATCCATCACAGCAGCTTAGGCAGTCAAAGACTGTTCAAGTATTTGGTAGAAATCAAGGCCAGGATACGTTTTAATTTCAAACTCGGGTATAGTCTGTACATTCCTGTTTCATCACATTTCTCAAAATGAGATGAGAGTAGACCAAACCTCATGAAAGGAATGAAACTATACGCGTATAATGGCTGCAGTTACTGTACCCCTGGCAAGGTACTTTATCCTCATCCACAGTCCTTGGTGAAGAACATTGGTACGCGGTTGCTTTATATATCAAATGCCTACTAAGTCATCACACAAAACGACATATTATGCGCTATTCAACTCAAGTCAATCCCTTTGAGAACAACGAGATCCTTTTCTTACAGAATTTGTGTAAAGAGGTATGGCGTGGCGTTCTTCCATGTGAAGCAGCCGACTGCTCACAAAATAAGACAATGCATTAAGTTATCTCTATTTCGAGATCACGTGGTGTACACCAGGCATAACGTTTAACAAAGTGTTTGCCATTTCATTGTAGACGTGGTTCAAGGTTCAATGTGAGATAAGTTTGCATTTACATATCATTGGTGCATGACGATGATGTCGAATGACGCAAAGAACGACAAATCACTGTGGAGGCCAAAGTCCAACATAATAATATGCAATTCAATAAGTTTTCTACATGCTCGTGGTTGCGTACAGCCTGAAAAAGTGATCATAACAAGACGAACAAAGTGAGATGCTAGTTCAACAGCGTATAACAATAATCTTGTCTGTACTCTCTTTGTCAGCAATACATACACAGGAGATTGAGTTCGCTGGCTCGAGAAATAGGAGGTCCGTATGAGACTGTGCACACTATTGATACGCGTATAATAAATGAAGGTAAAGGCCGTGTCACACCAGCCTTGCGTGCGACTTGCAAAGAACAATTTTGACTACCCTGAGGTCCTCGTAGATGATTCGCGCATGACAGTACCTAACATGTATCTCAAAAGTAGTCACCGGAGGTGCGCACGCATATTTTTTTACCCGCAACCGTGTTTAGGCCCTGTCACACCTTTCCGGGCAGCGTGTTTTTTTTTAGACGGCGCAGATTGGGGACCCTAAAAATCTATTGGGGACCCTATCTCTAAACCTAACCCTAATCCTAATCCTAACCCTAACCATCAAACCCTAACCCTAACCAAAAACCCTAACCCAACGTTTTTCCCATAGGTTTAACACGCGCCATGCCCCAATCTGTGCCGTCTTAAAAAAAAAAAAAAAAAAAAAAACGCTGCCGGGGCAAGCTACTCGGGCTTGTTACATGTAGAGACATTCCTGAGGGCGGAAAAGGATTTGTGCGAGTCAGCGCATGTGTCTTACTTGCTGGACGCGTTATACTTGCGAGTATACTGTGTGACCTTTGTACCAGTCGCGTGGGGGCTGACAACTCAGTGAAGGAATTCATCTAATGGAATGGCTGAAATCTCACAGAATTTCATTATCTTGGCTGCATACAGGACTGCGAAGTACCTGCGTGAGAATTGCCTGGGAAGTACTGCCGCTAAGGGTCTCCTACTGGCGTTCTGCGTGGACCTCTACGGGCATTCCCGCGACTCACCCGGAAAAAGTTTTGGTCATGCTCAAAACTTGGCTGCGGTTAAATCGGACTTGCGTGAGCACCTCCGGGCAACTACGCGCTAGATACTGTCAGGTGCGGACCAACTGCGGAGAGCTCCGGGGAGTAAATTTGTTTCCCCGCAAGTCAAGCCGCAGAAGTTCCCCCGTACGGTATGACAAGGCATGAATGAAAATTGCAAACATTCTTGTTCGCCCGCTGAAAATCTTCTACGTGCTGGAAACTACCTCCTCGCCACAAGCCCGCGTAGCTTGCCCGGAATGGTGTGACACGGCCTTTAAGGATCTACCTTATGCGGATACATTACGTTCACGGAGCTAAAGGCGGTGTCACACCTGTCCGGGCAAGCTACGCGGGCTTGTGGCGAGGAGGTGGTTTAAAACACGTAGAAGATTTTCCGCGGGCGGACAAGAATGTTTGCAATTTTCGCACTTGTTTCTTACTTACTAGACGCGTGCTACTTAGCTTCTACTTGCGTGCGTTCCGTGTGACTCGCGTGAGAGCTTTGAAACCGATCCATTTTCTGTTACGAGCGACTTACGGGGATTGCGAAGTACCTGCTTTGGAGTTGCCTGTGAGGTGCTACCGGTAAGGGTTTCCTACTTGTGTTCTGCGCGTACCTCTACGGGCAACTCCCGTGACTCTTCCGGAACAACTTTTGAGCATGCTCAAGGCCTTGTCATACCGTATCTGGGGAAGTTTTGCGGCTTGACTTGCGGGGAAACAAATTTGCTACCCGGAGTTCTCCGCAGTTGGCCCGAACTTGACAGTACCTAGCACTTATCTCGTCCTTAGTTGCCCGAAGGTGCGCACGCTAGTCCAATCTTCCCGCAGCAAAGATTTGAGCATGACCAAAACTATTTCCGGATGAGTCGCGAGGATTGCCCGAAGAGTTCCACACAGAACACCCGTAGGAGGGCCGTAGCCGCCGCAATTCACAGGCATTTGACCCACTTGAAGTAGGTAACTGATCTATGCCTATGTGAAGGGAGTGCGTGCCATTTGTGGGCTCATTCTCTTCTTTGTCCTCAGTCCTCTGTGGCGTCGAGGACTACCTGGTCCCTTTCGGACAGGACTTCATCCGCCGAATGGACTTCAGCAGCAATTTGATGCATTTGCTGTGAATCTTCCGGGCTTTGTGGCTGTCCATCCACTGGACGTTCTCTGCCCTTGTGCACTTTCCGTCTACGGGGCATCTTCACTTCTTGAAAGCTAGTTGACAAATGATTGTTTGCCCATCCACTCGAACCAGCCTATTGTTCAGACTAGCACTCACCTCGCAGGCGACTAGTACGCAGATAACACGCAGTTGTGGCGCAGGTACTTCGCAAAGCCCGTATGTCGCCCGTAACTGACATAAAAGAAGCTATCACGAAGCTATCACGTGATACCCACGCGCCTAACATGCAGTTCAACGGAGGTGTACGCAAGAAGGACTTAGGTATCACGCGTTTATCATGTAATACCCATGCCAAACTCGCCCTAAACCTTGTCCGGCTGCAAAAATTATTCTGCGTGCTGAAAAATCCCCATACGCAATAAGCCCGCTTAGCTGGTGTGACAGGGCCTTTTTTTGGCAGCGGGTAAATAGAGCCAGCGTACGCACCTCCGGGTAACTACTTTTGAGATACATGCTAGGTACTGTCACGTGCGGGTCATCTGCGGGGAGCTCCGGATAGCAAAAATGTGACACTGCACCTCAAAACAAACAAAAAGTCGCCAGACATGAATTTTTAGTTAAGACCAAATTCTGAAAGAACAGACTTTAAGCTTTAAAATGATGTATAACTCAAATCAGATGGACTCTCCTAACCTATCTAAATATTGGAAAGAAAGCACAAATTCAGGAAAAGTGTGAACTGAGAAAAGAGGCTCTGAAGTACAGTGTCTATTCAAGCGCTTAATCTTTACCAAACCGTGCTGGCTGTGGGATGAATGGGACAAAAAACACGAAGTAAACCACCAGAGTGACAACAATGAAGGGATTATCAGATTAAACTGAATTTTAGCATGCCTCATTAACACATTCTGTTCATAATCAATGCCAACTTTCAAAGCAGTAGCACTATCCTCTCAAAAGTTATTAGAGTTGAAAGTGAAGAGTGTGGACAAGGTTTTTCAGAAATGAAACAGGGATTCTAAAGAAACACCTAATCACACTATTCTACCAAAAATGCTCGAGATAAACTGCTGAAAAAACACACTTTCCTGCCCGTTTTATGATACCAAATTTTAGCATAATGTAAGAGAAGACCCGCTCTTTCAGAAAATATGAAAAAGTCAAGTTCGGCTAGGTTGACCCATTTCACTTATTTTCAGTCCTCACGCAAAATCAATGTGTGCGACTTTATGTTCGTTTTGAGGTGCACGGTCACAAATGTTCTTCGGAAGTCGCACGCAAGGCTGGTGTGACACGGCCTTTAAACTGATCACGATTCCGCAACCGTATCCATCCCGTTCATAATAATGTTTTAAGAATCTACGAATAATCAATTGAAAAGACGCCCAAGATGCATAACACTACATCTACAGTGTCACATCCACAGCACAGGGGTAACATTAGTCACTGCTCTAAGTTACAATTCAAAAATAAAAATTTAAATACTTTTAGTACTCCACACCTTGTATTAACTCGATCTCGCTGAGGTGGATACTTTCCACAATGAGTGTGCAAACGAAGAGCTAAAAAATAATTTGAGTTGTCTACCTCATACTTAATCAGCAGCTTCTGCAATAAACTTCCAAGGAATGACAAATCAGCTCCAGGGTATAACCTATACGCAGGGTGACCACTTGTTAATGCAACGCCTTGTACTGATGCACACTTGTTGTTGATATGATAGAGATAAATACAAATTCAAATCAGTTACCTTAGTAGATTCGCCTAGACACAACGTTTCGAAAAATGTATGGAATTTTCATTCCATATTCCTCAGTTCTGAAAAAAAAGGTCAACTCAGCTTTTAAAATTGTCTATTGTAAATCGTCCGTCGTGCGTCATTATTTCAGGTTTTTTCTGAAAAACCAATGACGTGTTTTTTTTTTTATTTGACTCCCATTTCTTTTTCATTTTCTTCAAAACACATTGCAATATTTTCAACAAAATTGGCAGAATTCGTAGATTCATAGAATTGCAAATGGTAATCTTTCCACACTTAGAGAGACGCAAAACCTCGGGAGGGTGGAATATTCACAGATCTGTTTCAGATCCCGGAGGAATAAAGAAAGTTAGTGCGACAAATAAGTATAGGGGCCTACACGCGGGCCCTTAAAAACGTCATGTTTTATACTCCAAATGTAGTAATATGAGGGGGCTGTACCACAAGTAGTGGATCCATAGACTTAATGCTTTATTAATGTTCATTTACTCGCAACAGTTTCGAAGTTTATTTTTATGGAGTGATTTTTTTTTTTCACAACAGTTCTAAATATTGTAATGAAATGAGGTTAGAGCACTGAAGTTGCTGTCTCTGGTACGTCTGGTTAGGACGTAGGGGGCGTGCGGTGACCCCATGACCGTATGAGTTTCGATGGGGGTCACGGGTCGCACGTGGTTATACTCTCGCTCGGGTAGAAGGAGCGAGGAGTGGTGAGCTGACGCTCGTCGGGGGCGGACGTGTCCGCGGAGTCCCCCCGTGGTTTTGTAGTGTATTGTACACTGAAGTCTTGTAACGCTGTGTGTATCGGCCATTCGTGCGGCGATACAGTGGTGCATCGTGTCAGGCGACTGGTCCTGACGGGTAGCCGGATTGGCGAGTACGGTAATAAAGTTCTTCTTCGCACGCACTTCGATTGTCTTCTCGGTGAATTATTGATGCTTTCTCTACGTGATGATGCGATATGATGTGATCGTTGTGAGTCCGAGTGAGGTGTCCGCGAGCATACCCAATAAAGATCCCACAGTAACTGGAGAAATCCGGTTATATTACATTGGTGGCAGCGTCGGGATGGGTTGCGTGGACCAGGAGACTGCTATAACGATCATTTTCATGTTATTGTGACATATTTTGCATTAGAGGAGAGATGATTAATCCTGCAGTGCTATAGTAGTGCCCTCGTTACGAATGCCTACTACATTTTTCGTTGCCTGCAGGGTGAGTCTGGATCAGTAAATTCATCTTGCGTATATTTCGTCCTGCAGGTGAAAGACGCTTGCAGGTGAAAGGCGCCTGCAGTTGAAGTTGAAAGGCTCCTGCAGGTGAAAGGCGCCTGCAGGGGAAGGCGCCTGCAGTGAAGGACGCCTGCAGGCGGAGGCGCCTGCAGGGGAAAGGCGCCTGCGAGCGAAGGCGCCTGCAGGGGAAAGGCGCTTGCCGGCGAAGGCGCCTGTATTGTTTTAGACTTTACGCAGCCTGGAGAAGATAAAGAGAGAATAGCGCCTGTCAAGAGGACCCTACAGCGCATGCAGTGTCAGCGGTGCCTTTAAATTGAATGCCCGGTATGCCTGCAAGTTCATCTGTCAATACCGACATCATGAAGTTGAAGTTGTTTGAGAGGCAGAAGTCTACGCCGGAAGAAAATACAGTAGGACCCTACTCGTCAAGAAGAAATAGTAGCGCCTGTAGTGCCAGCGGTGCCTTCACATTGAATGCCTGCTATGCCTGCAGTGTCGTTAGTAGTGCCTTCAAATCGAATGCCTGCTATGCGTGCACATGCATGTTTTCACGATCAGACCGAAACTCTGTTCCTGGTGCATTTTAATGCAATTCTGCGTTGCTACACATCATGACAACGGAAATGACAAGGACCGTTCCTGGTTGTAGGAAGGTTGTCGGACGTGACCTGCTGAACACAAGGGAAAACATCGGAAAGAAAAGCTTTATGCACGTGGCTCGAATGAAACAGTGCTTTGGTGAGCCGTTGTTGCAGTCTTTGATCGAGGTTGGTGGAGGTATTGATGCTCCTTTACAGGAGCCGGATCGTCATGTCCTCGTGGCACCATTCACCTCGGAAGTTCCTCAACGAAGCTGCAGACGTTCGACCAGAGTCTGACCCTATCGATGTGCACACCGGCAAAGATGAACCCATTTCTCCGACGTTTTCCATACTGATCTCCGGCGCAATCAACCAAGGAAGCGAAACTCTCCTCAGCGATGCGATGACTCGTATCAGGGATGCTGGGTAGAGCGCCAGGTGATTGTAGTGACTCGTGTACAGCCGCAACTTAATGTATATAATGTAGGAAACTGCGGGATTCCTGCAATAGGTGCATCATACCTGCAACGCCATGTGCTACTTCGACAGGTTGAACCAGCAGTGACGTATTGTCATATCTGTCATGTGGTCTGCGAGAAGACTTACGGTAAGGATATCTGGTACACCAAGTGGGACGACGCAAGGAATTCTCCGGAGACGCTATGGTTGGAGTGCAGGACGGGAACCCCTAGCGGAAGGCGCAACGACTTATGACGCTACAGTGTTTTATTTGTCTTTAAAATGTGGACTGCTATTAAGAGAGCTTTGTTTATTTTGTGTGTGTGTGTGTGTGTGTGTGTGTGTGTGTGTAAATACGTGTAAATACAATGTAAACTATCGGACAAGCTATACTTAAGGAGTTCGTTGTTTAAGCAAGGCGGGAGACAATGATGCGTAGTGATGAATGCCTCGCTTGTTTAGTAATGATGCGGTTTTCACATCTTTTTTGTGTGTGTTTATTAAGTTATGTAAATACATGTAAATGCAAAGTTGCGAGACAGTGTTTCGCGTATGTATGTCATACACTTGGTTGTTTTAGCGTGTAAGAATAGGTAAATGTGCTTACGCTAATCTGTGAAGTTTATGTAAAAATGTTGTTCTCGCGTTATTGTTTATGTTTCTGTTTGTGTGGGATACGGGATTGTAGTATCCGGTTTTGGTCATTTCATTGTTTATGTAAAGCCCGAGTTGCCCTAGTCAAGGGACTGACTAGTCTTAGGGAGGGGCTGTGTAATGAAATGAGGTTAGAGCACTGAAGTTGCTGTCTCTGGTACGTCTGGTTAGGACGTAGGGGGCGTGCGGTGACCCCATGACCGTATGAGTTTCGATGGGGGTCACGGGTCGCACGTGGTTATACTCTCGCTCGGGTAGAAGGAGCGAGGAGTGGTGAGCTGACGCTCGTCGGGGGCGGACGTGTCCGCGGAGTCCCCCCGTGGTTTTGTAGTGTATTGTACACTGAAGTCTTGTAACGCTGTGTGTATCGGCCATTCGTGCGGCGATACAGTGGTGCATCGTGTCAGGCGACTGGTCCTGACGGGTAGCCGGATTGGCGAGTACGGTAATAAAGTTCTTCTTCGCACGCACTTCGATTGTCTTCTCGGTGAATTATTGATGCTTTCTCTACGTGATGATGCGATATGATGTGATCGTTGTGAGTCCGAGTGAGGTGTCCGCGAGCATACCCAATAAAGATCCCACAGTAACTGGAGAAATCCGGTTATATTACAATATTAATAACCCAATAGTAAATGGATTACATTATACAGCCATGAGTGAGTAAATTGATACAGTTATTTGAGTGGAGTTAAACCTTAAAATCACTAATTCTGTAAATAAGCACAACTATAACTATACTCAAAATGTTTTATAGCATTTTAGGCCTACGCATCGATTAGGTTCTACATTTTAAATGATTGAATAAATCACAAAAAAATAATAATATCTGAGACTCACCTCTTATATGGCTCACTCTGTTTTGTTTTGTTTTTATATCTCAGTAACTTCAAACCAATTTTCATAGAGTAAACCTTAATTTCTTCCTAAGATTGTATGCTCTTTATCTCTTTATAATTTCTGAATCACCAATCTCAACCAAAGCCATAGCATCTTTTTAATGCATTAACGTTCTTGTTATTAATATTATTATGATGATGATGATGATGATCATGATAATAATAATAATAATAATAATAATTATTATTATTATTATTATTATTTTAATGATAATGATGATTATAATAATAATAATTATTATTATAATCGTTATTATTATTATTACGGTATCATTATCTACAAGATCGAAAGCCCTTAAACTTGTTTTCAACGTACATACGCGAATGGATATAAAGGTTAATTTTGTCCAAAATCAAGTACAGATTCCTCACTTTGGCATCAATGTGAAGGCAATGTAAAGGAAAAAAGAACACGACACACACACACACACACACACACACACACACACACACACACACACACACGTACACAAACACAATATACTGCCATGTGAGCAAACTCAAATCATAGCGCAAACAACGCAAAGTCCACCGTTTCCTGTGAGCATCATGCATGTAAATGATTGGAGCCCAAATGACACAAGGGTCACGGATCAACACGATTGTTTGGCAAAAGAGTTGGCACGTAGGCCTTTTGTGTTCGCATTTGAATCATTGCCTCATTCGCAGGATCTCATAACCATTCGTGTCACACACCTAGGTTCTTCACGTGAAGACAACAAGCTCAAGTAAACTGGTCTAAAAGATTCTTCAGTTCATGCTCTCTGCCGGTAAGCATCTTATGTTAAAAAAAATGTGCAATGTTCTGACCTTTTGTTCGTTCACTTTGCTATGTTGGTAATAGAGGTGTAAGATTGGTGCGCTAAAGGCTTGGAAACAAAGAAAACGTGATTGGTCCATAGACTTCAGTAAGATATAAGTTATTGTAGTTGCGTACTGTTTCCCCTTAAAATGATATGCGTCAGAGTAGTAAATGCCGAATAGCGCATTATGCGCATTTCACTTTTGTTACAAATGCAAATCTTAAATTCGTCAGCGTGGTCAATCTTTACTTTCTTACTCTCTTTACTTTTGTTATGGAATTACATAATTAGGTAATGTAATAATCAAATTGGAAATTTCATGTGTACTGTATAGATGAAATGTGAATCCAAAAGGGCTTTTATGTTGAATGCATTCGAACATTTAGAGTTTGAAGTTGTTTGCCATTCAATGGATTGAAATGAGTAATTGCAACGAAATTGAACGTCTATCAAACTGGCTCAAAATTGAATGCCAATCTTGCGCCGTTCAATGAAAGGAACTTCTATCTAGATTGAATGAAATATAACCTAAGAGGAACGACATCAAACGGAATTGAAGATTCGAAGAATAAATGACAAATGAGTGCAGAGCCTTGATGAAATCAGCTTTGCACGCCTTTCATTAAGTCTAATGCAAATCTGATTAAAACTTGGGGGACCTAACAATGACAAAGTGTACATGCTCTATTCTTTGTATCTTTGACCTACTGCCCATTATGTTCTTACTTTACGCATTCTAGGACTCCAAAGGATGCTAACACTGAACACATTGATGATTCGAGACTACTGCTGTAGTAATATCACGATGTCGCAACGCTCCTAAATAAAGACGGCTCTGGACTATGACAATCAAAAAGGTGAAACTTCACCACAATGGAAAATAGAGAATTAAAAAAGAGGAAAGGCCTCCAGTGCACTGATTCTCCAAATTTGAACAATGGAAATGACGTACAGACAGTAATCACTGACGGTAATGATTCGTTGTATCGTGCATGTGAAAATGGAGATCTCTCTGCTGCAAAAACCGCTGTCGAGAGGGGAGCGGACGTGAATGCTGTGAAAAAAGATGGTATTACACCTTTACACAGGGCATGTGAGAATGGACATGAAGAAGTTGCTCATTTTCTTCTTGAGCAAGGGGCTGACGTAAATGCAGCTGATCAAAACGGTTTCAATCCCATCATTTTTGCATCTATGAAAGGATATACAAAAATTGTCTCTAATCTTCTAGATCATGGAGCTTATGTCAATGCAGCAGTGGTTAACTATAATAATATTACACCATTACAGAATGCAAGTATTAATGGGCATCTACAAACAGTGCGCTGTCTTGTTGAACACCAGGCTGATGTTAATATTGCTGATAACAAAGGTTTAACTCCCCTCATCCTTGCATCTACAACAGGACAAAAACGAGTTGTTTCATATCTTTTAGATCACGGAGTTGACGTTAATGCGGTTGACAATGACGGTGATAGTTCGTTACATAATGCATGTAAAAATGGACATCTCACAGTTGTCAAAGACCTCATAGACCACGGGGCTGATATAAATGCACTAACCATTGAGGGTCATAGTTCATTACATCTTTCATGCAAAGATGGACATCTCAAAATAGCCAAAATCCTTGTTGACAGGGAAGCAGATGTGAATACTAGAGCGAAAGACGGTGTTACACCGCTAAAAGATGCTTGTTTGAAAGGACATCTGAATGTTGCACAATATCTTCTTGAACAAGGAGCTGATGTTAATGCAGCTGATGAAGATGGTTTCAATCCACTCATTTGTGCATCTTGTGGAGGATACGAAAATATTGTTTTGCACCTAATAGACCATGGAGCTGATGTAAATGCAGTAAACCATGAGGGTTATGGTTCGTTACATTTTGCATGTCAAGATGGACATCTCACAGTAGCCAAAATCCTTGTTGACAGGGGAGCAGATGTGACTACCAGAGCAAAAAACGGTTCTACTTCGTTAAAAGATGCTTGTTACACAGGACATCTGAATGTTGTCCGATATCTCCTTGAACAAGGGGCTGACATGAATAAAGCTGATGAAGATGGTTCCAATCCCCTTATGGCTGCATCTCAGGAAGGACATGCAATTATTGTTTCATACCTAATAGACCTGGGAGCTGATGTACATGCAGTAAACCATAAGGGTAATGGTTCGTTATATTATGCATGCCAATATGGACATCTCACAGTAGCCAAAATTCTTGTTGACAGGGGAGTAGATGTGAATACTAGAGCGAAAGACGGTTCTACACCGCTAAAAGATGCTTGTTTGAAAGGACATCTGAATGTTGCACAATATCTTCTTGAACAAGGAGCTGATGTTAATGCAGCTGATGAAGATGGTTTCAATCCACTCATTTGTGCATCTTGTGGAGGATACGAAAATATTGTTTTGCACCTAATAGACCATGGAGCTGATGTAAATGCAGTAAACCATGAGGGTTATGGTTCGTTATATTTTGCATGCAAAAATGAATATCTCACAGTAGCCAAAATCCTTGTTGACCGGGGAGTAGATGTGAATACTGCAGTGAAAAACTGTGATACACCGCTAAGAGTTGCTTGTTTGAATGGACATCTGAATGTAGCACAATATCTTCTTGAACAAGGAGCTGATGTTAATGCAGCTGGTGAAGAGGGTGTCAATCTTCTTATGGCTGCATCTAAGAAAGGATACGAAAATATTGTTTCACACCTAATAGACCTTGGAGCTGATGTACACGCAGTAAACCATAAGGGTTATGGTTCGTTACATCTTGCATGCCAATATGGACATCTCACAGTAGCCAAAATCCTTGTTGACAGGGGAGCAGATGTGAATATCAGAGCAAAAAGCGGTTCTACACCACTAAAAGCTGCTTGTTTGGAAGGACATCTGGATGTTGCACAATATCTTCTTGAACGAGGAGCTGACGTAAATGCAGCTGATAAAGAGGGTGTCAATCTTCTTATGGCTGCATCTGAGAAAGGATACGAAAATATTGTTTCACACCTAATAGACCTTGGAGCTGATGTACATAAAGTAAACCATGACGGTGAAAGTCCCTTGCATTTAGCCTGTCAAAATGGACATCTCAGAGTAGCCAAAATCCTTATCGATCAAGGAGCCGATGTGAATTCAGCAACCAAAGATGGTGTTACACCTTTACAAAACGCATGTAAAAACGGGAAACTAGAAATAGCACAATATCTTATTGAAGAAGGAGCCGACGTAAATGCATCTGATACAGAAGGTTTCAATCCCCTCATCCTTGCATCTATGACAGGATACCATGTTCTTGTTACTCACCTTTTAAACCATGAAGCTGATGTGAACGCAAAAATCTTTGATGGTGAAAGTTCCTTGGATAAAGCGTGTGAAAATAGACATCTTACAACTATAAAAATTCTCGTAGAAAGGGGCGTAGACGTGAATTCTTCCAGTAAAGATGGTATCACTCCTTTGCAAAGAGCTTGTGAGAAAGGACACTTAGACATAGCACGATATCTTGTTGAAAAGGGAGCTGACGTGAATACTGCTGATAAAACAGGTTTCAACCCTTTATTTCTTGCATCTATGAAAGGACACCAAGGAGTTGTTTCATACCTAACAAACCATGGAGCCGATGTGGACGCAGTAGCCATTGACGACCATAGGCCTTTGCATGTTGCTTGTGTGAATGGACATTTCGCAGTTGTCAAAATTCTTGTTGACAGGAGGGCAGATGTGAATTCTAAAGCCAAGGACGGTGTTACTCCCCTATATTATGCTAGCGCGAAAGGGCATTTACAAGTTGCTCACTATCTCCTTGAACAAGGAGCTGACACTCAGGCAGCTGATGAAGAGGGATTTAATGCCCTCATCCGTGCATCTAGAAAAGGATACGAAAGGATTGTTTCACACTTAGTAGACCACGGAGCTGATGTAAATGATGTTACCACTAATGGCACAAGTTCGCTACATGTCGCGTGTGACTATGGGCATCTCAGGATTACCGAAATCCTTGTTGACAGAGGAGCAGACGTTAACTCTGCAACAGATATTGGTGTTACACCTTTACAAAACGCATGTAAAAATGGACAATATGAAGTATCACGCTATCTTCTTAAAGAAGGTGCCGACGTGAATGCAGCTGATCAACAAGGTTTCAGTCCTCTCATCCTTGCATCTGTCAAAGGACATCAAAGTCTTGTTTCTCATCTTGTAGATCACAGAGCTGACGTGAATTCAGCAACGATTAATGGGGAAAGTTCCTTGCATAAAGCATGTGAAAATGGCCATGACGCAATTACCAAAATCCTTGTAGACAGTGGAGCAGAAGTGAATTCGTCAACGGAAGATGGGGTTACACCTTTACAAAACGCATGTAAGAATGGACATGCAGATGTTGCACATTATCTTGCTGAAAAAGGAGCTGACATTAATGCAGCTAACAAAAAAGGTTTCAATCCCCTCATCCTCGCATCCATGGAAGGATACCAAAGTGTTGTTTCCCAGCTAATAGATCATGGAGCTGTTGTAAATGCAGTGACCACTCACGGCAAAAGTTCGTTGCATATTGCATGCAAAAAGGGACAACATACTATTGCCAAAACCCTCGTCAACAGGGGAGCAGACGTAAATTGTGCAACAAAAGATGGTGCCACTCCTTTACTAAATGCATGTAGAAACGGACATGATGTAATTGCACACTATCTTCTTGAATTTAGAGCTGACGTAAATGCTTGTGATAAACATGGTTTTAATTCTCTCATACTTGCATCTTGGAAAGGACTCAAGAGTCTTGTTTCTCACATTTTTCACCACAGAGGTGATGTAAATGCGGTGACTATTAAAGGCAAAAGCTCGTTGTACATTGCAAGTGAACATGGAAATTTTATAATAGCCAAAATCCTTGTAGATAGAGGGGCAGACGTGAATTACACCGATAAGTTTGGTGTTACACCTTTACAAAGAACGTGTGAGAAAGGACATCTAAAAATCGCACGCTATCTCGTTGAAAAGGGGGCTGATGTGAATGCAACTGATCAAGCAGGTTTCAACCCACTATTTCTTGCATGTCTGAAAGGGCACCAGGATGTTGTTTCATACCTAATACATCATGGCGCTGATGTGGATGCAGTAGACACAAACGATCACAGGCCTTTGCATGTTGCATGTGTGAACGGACATCTCGCAGTTGTCAAAATTCTTGTAGAGAGGGGAGCAAAAGTCAATGCTAGAGCGAAAGACGGTGCTACACCGCTGCAGTTTGCTAGTTCGAAAGGACATCTGGAAGTTGCACAGTATCTTGTTCAAAAAGGAGCTGATGTACATGCAGCTCATGAAAAAGGAATCGATTTCTCCATCCTTGTATCTACGGATGTATAGGGAGATATTGTTTCGCACCTAACACACCATGGAGTAAATGTAAATGCATTGACCATCAATGGCAAACATTTGTTAAATGTTGCATGTGGCAATAGACATCTCAAAATTTGAAATTCTCCGAGGAAACATTATTACATTTTTAGAATAATGTAGAGGAATGACTTTTCCAGGTATTCAAAAGTCCTCGAAACTAGTGCAGAAGTTAACACGTTCTTCACTTTCCAAAACTCTTGGCGCGGTGTAATTGCGGGAAGGCATGGATTCATACGTCAGATTTACTACAGTCTTTATGTAGAACTACAAGCAGTAAATGTGTATTGCTAACTGTTTAACAAAATGGGGTCAATTCTACACATGTTATCACTTAGTGAATATGCTGGCAGCAGATAGATTTTGTTTTCAAAATAGACTTCGTACTGCTTAAGTGGCATTCCTGAATTAATACGTGGATTTCACTTCTCAGTGCACTGTATTAGACCTTTAACTTAATGCTAACGGTATTGCTATTCTGTACATACAGTGTATTCAGCTATTGTGTTACTTCTCCGAGCCATGTAACCTGGCAATCTCTTTTAAATACCCTCCTTGCGCCTCCATCTTCAAATCATCAATCAATTTTTTTTTTTAATTTGTTAATCTACGATGAAATATAACGATGTTCTGTTCGTCATTTAAGCTTGGGTCTAATAGCAAGCTTTCAACAAATAAAGTCTCCAAATGTGACCCTGCACCTCAAAACAAACAAAACGTCGCCAGACATGAATTTTTAGTTAAGACCATATTATGAAAGAGCAAACTTTAAGCTTTAGAATGATGTATAACTCAAATCAAATGGACTCTTCTAACCTATCTAAATATTGGAAAGAAAGCACAAACTCAGGAAAAGTGTGAACTGAGAAAAGAGGCGCTGAAGTACAGTGTCTATTCAAGCGCTTAATCTTTACCAAACCGTGCTGGCTGTGCGACGAATGGGACAAAAAAACAGGAAGTAAACCACCAGAGTAACAACAATGAAGGGATTATCAAATTAAATTGAAATTAAGCATGCCTCATTAACACATTCTGTTCATAATTAATGCTAACTTTCAAAGCAGTAGCACTATCTTTTCAAAAGTTATTAGAGTTGAAAGTGAAGAGTGTGGACAAGGTTTTTCAGAAATGAAAAAGGGATTCTAAAGACACACCTAATCACACTATTCTACCAAAAATGTTCGAGACAAACTGCTAAAAAA
Organism: Diadema antillarum; assembly: GCF_040938485.1. NCBI lineage: Eukaryota > Metazoa > Echinodermata > Echinoidea > Diadematoida > Diadematidae > Diadema > Diadema antillarum. The sequence continues at coordinate 203,744 of NW_027272423.1, read as the reverse complement.
CACACTTTCCTGCCCGTTTTATGATACCAAATTTTAGCATAATGTAAAAGAAGACCCGCTCTTTCAGAAAATATGAAAAAGTCAAGTTCGGCTAGGTTGACCCATTTCACTTATTTTCAGTCCTCACGCAAAATCAGTGTGTGCGACTTTATGTTCGTTTTGATGTGCACGGTCACAAATGGACTAAATAGCATGTGAGTTCAATTTTTCCCACTACTGTAACAGTACTTTGCAGCGGTATTTGTTGATCTGCTGATTTCATAATTTATTGTTAAAAGTTAACAAATTACTTCTCTGTTTGGTTAGAGTTATAAACTCCCTTATTCCTGTTATACACAAATGTAGAGCAATGGAACTTCCCAAACATACATGTAATTCAAAGCTTTATTTTGTGTAGTTCGTTTCATATAACTTGTCTATGTTCTTTCGGTATTAAAACTTTTTATATAATTTCTTTACGTCTTTACATTTACAAAAAACAACAAATACACTTTCTAATCAAATCTAGCTGATGTGGGCTTTCATGGTCGAAACGTTGAGGCCTAACTATGATATTAAGGACTTTGAACCATATATGATTTTATATGTGTATAGTCCCTGCAGTCTATCTGTCAGTACTGTGTAAATGAAATAATGTAAATAGATTTATGGCAAGAATTACCCTTTTCAGGTCATGCTTTCACCTACAGAAATTGTGCGGATCGTTACAATCAAGTAGGTACTGTCTTCAATTATGTGCATTATTACACACTTGTTGATAATTTGTGAGAATAACGTAGTTTCTTTATACCGTCAGCATGATATAAATAACTGCAGAAAATCAAGCTCTGTGACATAAAATGCATGAGTGTGTTTTAATACAGGTCATTAATACCAATCGTACAGTATGTATTATCTATTCATACCATGACGCAAATCTCTCGTTTGAAGAGGCTACACCCCAGTAAATAATGCCAGTGCATATCTTGGCAATCAATGACTCAAAGTCACAGATATAAAACACCTGTTTCTTGACCCTGGCCTAATCTAAGCATCAGTCATCGCCACAGCACCACAGGAGGGGGGGGGGGGGGGGGGCACCGCGAGAGGAGGAGATTGTTTTGGTTTTGGCATGGGCCATGTAGCTCCATGGTGCGTGTGTGTGTGTACGTGTGTGTGTGTGAGTGTAGACATTCAGCGTATGCAGACAGAGCATGCCTGTACTGTAGTGACCGGAACTATTGTCATTCCATTTTGCTCTCCCCTTCTCCCTCCCCCATCTCTCCACCCTCTCCCTCCCTCTCTCCCCCTCGCTCTCCCCCCCCCCCCCTCTCTCTCTCTCTCTCCCTCTCTCTCTCTTTCTCAATGATCCAGTCAGCAGGCTGATTGTAACCAGGGAGGTAGTCTCACCTCCCCGTTGTAACTCACTGCCAAATAGCACATTGTCAGCACCAGCAAACTGGCAATGCTCTCCTTCTTATTCCTGTATTTTCGTTATTTACGGGTCAAATTTTTTTCGTTCGAAATGTAAAATGGATGACCATAGAATTTCTCAATAGAATATAAAATTGAAAACTTTAGAAAGGATAGAGAAAATTGAGTTCACTTTGAATGGTCTGCCACAGGCAGATATCCTTATCATGCTCTTACGTAATACGACAGCTGCTGGAGTCATCAAACCCTGGCTTGGCCTCCAGGTTTGTCACGCCTGAGCAGAAAGTTTATTTGCAATGGACAAGTACTTCGACTCCCAACTCCCAAACGACAAATATACGCACCCCACTTTGGGTATGCCCCAGTTGGGGACTCGCCTCAAACGAGGGATTGACGGCATGCATTTTATAAGCCTCTGTAGATAGCGTGGGTACCACCGGTGTCTGACTTACTTTGCTTTTTACAATATGTGCACAGTTAGCCTTGTGTAAATTTGATCAAAAATGATTGAAGGAAATGTTGCAGCTTATTGGATAATTGCCATGTGTGTTAGTCAATTGTAAAGTAAGTAGAGAGATTGGACTCTAGTCTCAATAAATATCATTCCACTGTCTATAAAAATAAGTTCTATTTTATGAACATGTATACAGTCACAAATGAAAAAAGGAAATCTTACGGTGTGTGGAGTCGAGGTGATAGAGGTTTACACGATCGAAACATTAAACAAAATGGAAGGCCTTCATTCCTTGTATAGTTTAACATTAAGGAAGTCTCGCTTTTAGTGTTCGACAAGATATGTTACTGACGTTGTCACCTGAATAAAATTATATATTAGTGTTTGCAATTCATGAAATTTAATGCACAAGTTTCGTTACTGTTGCATTTTCCATCTTGTAAAGTATAACGTATGCTGTTACGTACCCTTGCCATAATTTGACAATAGTCTAAGGTATATGTGTGTATTATCTGATCATAGATCTTACTGCTGTTTTCACACATTTGCAATATTATCTTTGAAATATTGCATAATATAATCCCCTAATCTTTCTGCTTTAAATTGATATATAACACATTTTATAAAAAAATAATCGGCTGCGGAGATATCGATGTTTAAAAGAGAGCATGTCGAGACGTCTGGAAAATCACTGTTTCGAGAAAAGCGCCCTAAAAGTCTTCCTTTCAAAGCAATCGCGATTAAGGGACACGCAAGTCAGTTTTCACCTCTGGACAATAGAAGGTAAGCCCTAGCAACCCCCGAAGAGTTCATTCAAGCACATCAGCGTCGGCGGTATCCTCACCAACCAATCAGTGACCAGGATGTGAGAAGCGGCTGAGCATAGCGCACCCCGCCCGCACGCACCAGTCGACTGGGCAGTGTGCGAGCTTCACGCTTCGGTTAGCAGCAAGCAGCAAACTGACCAATGAGATCACTCTGGTCGTTGTTAGGGGCGGAACCTATCTGTGGCGCTCAATCCAAATTTTCCAACCAGTTTCTGCTTCGTTGGATCGCCAAAAAACATGACTCAGAAAAACGCTATTTTTTGGTCTTTCCTTTTTGCATTTTGCTTCAAAATTTCGACAGATGATAGAAGAAATGTTAGACTCCAATAATATATCAACATCAGAAAATTGTAAGTTTTGACCAATTTTAATGCTCTGACTTCAAACACGATTTTCACGACTTCGACCGAGCGCGACTTTAGGATCATTTTGTTGTAGCGGGTCACATATTAAAGTAATGTTATTCGATGTTTATCCCAAACTCTACCAAATCCCGTGTAAAACACACGTTATTTTTAAGTAATTATTTATTACAACATTCGCAAGACATCATACAAGCATGTACACTATTGAATACAGCTATTCTTACCGTATATTCTACGTATATACAGTAGTTAATCTTTAGAATGTGGTTTCGAAAATGCAAAATATCTTGTCGCAATATTACATGGCAGCATATATTTCGAAGTAAATAGTTCATGTGTTATACTGGCCTTGACAAAGCATACAGATAAAGGGTTTACAGCATTTTGTTGATTGTAGTTTCATGTTTGTATGCTTTTATTGTTAATTACTTTATCCTTTTAGTTTTGGATATTCGATTTGGATACTATATTCTTGTCAAATAGGAATAATGTGTTCAAGTAAATTGTAAATGATGCAACCATCAAATTATTTAGTTTGTATTTCGTGTACTCCTTTTGTGGGTGTGTGTGTAAGCTTTAAAAGTTAAAATCTTTAAGTCACCCTAGTGTCAAACAAAATCTGTCAGATATCATGTTTTGTCTATTCTAATTTTCCATGAATTTTATCTTCCTACTTCGATGATTTCATCAACATCCAGACAAAAGTGCTCGCCAGATAGTCGAACATTAATCTTTGAAATTCAACAGCTTTCTTGTTGGTAAGGAGGTCAATACAGTGGACTCCTGTTACAACGATATCTTCTGGACCCACAGTCTTTACTCAGTAAATTCTTTCACTTTATTGCAATTTCGTAATAACCGAAAAAATAAACATAAAAAACCCGGATAATCTTCCGGCCTGATTTTCTCTACTTCGTTGTAACCGGTATTCCATTATAAACATGGTCGTTATAACAGGAGTTCACCGTACCTCCTTGTACACCATTCCCAGTCGCTCCTTCTACCGTCCTATAACATAGACTTTAAACACGGTGAAAACGTATATTAGCTTCGAAAGGACTATTGGATAGTGCTGATTGATATTGCAATGAGAAAGCACAGAACAAGTACAGTTGTATAAAATGATATGCATTCATATGTGAAGTTAAGTTTAAATGAAGTATTACTGGAAAAGTTTGATTTTTCTCTATCTGATTCTGGATGGCGCTTAGCCCATTTTGCATTAAAACTCCTTAAGATATAAAGGCATATATGTATATAAAAATGCATCTTATACAAAAAAAACAACAACTTATAGTCTATTTTTTAGACTGATTTTTTTTTTTTTGTATCCCAAGAAGTGTGTTCAATATCAAAAAATTTCAAATCTTACAATACACAAGGTGTTCTTTGTGGAAAGGAGAGATTCCGAACACACCCTTCCCACATTCCACAAAAATAAAAACAAAATAAAATAATAATAGCAAGATATTTCATATTGCACATTATATAATGATTAAAATCTACCCACAGGAAAGTATTTTTATTGTGAAACAATATTGATGATGTACCATGTTATCTACATAAGGGCCAAATGTATTAAAAGTTGTCTTAGCGGGTCTATAACAAATATCAATGAAAACGTTTGTTTTCATCGTTAGTGTCTTTATTAGGAATCATCAACTCAAGGATGAACAATCTGAATTGCTGTATCATTCAGAGAGTAAAGCTGCTCATAAATTACATGTATTATTCATCGGAAATTGATTGTCAATCCCCAAAATATAAGAGGATGAGGGAACTTTTGACTTCATTAGAATTGAAATGAAAGATCTGTTGCACATGTTTAAGTGAAACATTTTGAAATCTGTCAATCTAAAATTGAACTACGTCTATAGGAAAAAGGACCGAACCTGGGAGGATGTGCAAGGGGATATCTCCATCAGACGCGAGAGAGAGTTAACATTTTCAGAATTGAAATTCAGCAATTTGATGCAAACATTGGATGAAATATATCGACTATTTTCTATCCAAAAGGGGGAAATCTGTCAGTCTAAAAATGTACTAAGTCTATAACATAGAAAAACAAAAGATTGAACGGGTGAGTGTGGGAGGGGTATACCCACGCGAGAAAGATTGTGTATTTTCAGATTTAAAAATCAGCAGTTTGATGCACACATTAGGGGAAATATTTTGAAAATTTTCTACTAAAAAAAAAAACAAAACAAAACAAAAACCGAGAAATTTTCCTGATGGGGAGGGGATAAAAAAGGAGGGGACAAACATTTCAAAATATAAACGAGAATTCGTAGAATGTGCCCACTCCCATACGAGAGAGATTTTCCTTTTTCAGATCTGAAATTCAGAGAACAGGGCCCCATTAAAAAAAAAAAAAAATGATATGATAGCAACTCTTGGCTGGAATGACAATTGTCATAGTAACGATAAGAATCCAGCTTCCTGATTGGGTGTTGCTAATGGAAGTTGTCATTCCACCAAGACTTGCCATCTTTTATGAAATGGGGTCCTGGTACACACTTTTGGTGACTTGACTTTCATTTTCCCTTAAAAATAAATGAAAAATAGATATTTACCGATATCTGCATGACATAACCGTGTTATCCGAGTTCTTGATCTGCGTGTGCGGCATCACTGTGTACAAGTGCATGGAACTTGACGGGGAGGGGACTACGTTGGAAAGTTTTGAGCATGCTGAAGACATTTTCATACTGTGCCTGGGGAAGTTTTGCGGCTTGACTTACGGGAAAACAACTTTGCTACCCGGACCTCTCCGCAGTTGGTCTGCACCTGACAGTACCTAGCGCGTATCTCGCATGTAGTTGCCCGGAGGTGCCCGTACAAGTCCCATTTAACCGCAGTTAAGTTTTGAGAATGACCAAAACTTGCTTCCGGGTTAGTCGCGGGGATGCCCGGAGAAGTCCACGCACAACGCCAGTAGACGGTTCGTAGAGGCAGCACCTCGCAGGCAACTCCCACGCAGATACCTCGCAGTCCCCATATGCAGCCAAGATAATGACATTCTGTGGGATTTCTGGCATTCCTTCAGAGGAGAATTCCTTCACTGAGTTGTCAGCACCCGAGCAACTGGTACACAGGTCACACAGTTTACCCGCAAGTAGACTCTAAGCAGAACGCGTCAAGCAAATAAGACACATGCACTGACTCCCCCGAATCCTTGTTCGTCCTCAGAAATTTCCGATATCCTCGAAATCCCCACACACAACAAGCCCGCGTAGCATGCCCAGAAAGATGTGACAGGGCCTTGACATGGTTGCGGGTAAAAAGATTTGCGTGCGCTCCTCCGGGCGACTACGGGTGAGATACGTGCTAGGTACTGACATGTGCGGCTCATCTACGGGGACCTCCGGGTAGTCAAGATTGTTCTTTGCAAGTCGCACGCAAGGCTAGCTTGGAAAGTATGACACGGCCTTAAACTTGACCGCGGGTAAATAGGATATGCGTGCGCACCTCCGGGCAACTATGGGCAATATGTCCAACAAGTACTGCCATGGGATTGTGCGGGTCGTCTGCGGGGATCTCCGCGTAGTCAAAATTGCCAACCGCAACTCACACGCAAAGCTTGCCCCGGAAAGGTGTGACAGGGCCTTTAGTTTCTGTGTGATCGCCCTCGCCTACATCATGTTCTCTGTAAACGTGCTCTTCGTACAAACAAAGGTCGGCAAGCAAACCAATCATTCCGCAGGTGAGATCAAGATGGCGGTTCGGATGTTTCTACAGTAATCGTCGGAACTGATTTCTTCTGTTGGATGCCTAACATCATCCTTGGAATCTTGGTCCAAACAGTCGGGATCACGGTGACTCCAGACATCTACGCCTGGCTTGTAGTCTGTGTGTTACCCATCAATTCCTCACTCATCCCTATCATCTATTCCATCGCAGGCGTAGTCTTTCCAAGAATCCAAGAATAACTCACTTTTAATGGGTCCTTATGAACATTAACAGCTAAGTTTTTTTATGAATACTTTTATTAGATACGAAGTGATTTTCAAAGGAGATATTATCACGCCCAGAGAGTGTTAGTTAGTTAATTTGTTTGTTTGTTTGTTTGTTTGTTTGTTTCTGGAAGTAAAGCATAGAAAGAAGTTGTCATATATTATTATGGTCGGTTAAGGATAAATTACGGAGCCCCTAAGGGGACATGGCAAGAAATGTTTTTCCTAAGTCGTTCCCTCGACTTACTAAGTCGTTCCCACGACTTACTAAGTCGTTCCCTCGACTTACTAAGTCGATCCCTCGACTTACGTAAGTCGTTCCCTCGACTTACGTAAGTCGTTCCCTCGACTTACGTAAGTCGTTCCCTCGACTTACGCATAATCTCATAGAGACACGCCCACAACTACGTCACAACTGTCTGCTGCCCTCTAGTGTTTTGTAATTCAATAAATCAAGGTCTTGAATAAGAAAAAACCTCACATGAAGGTAGTATTTCCTTTCAAATTTACGGAGATTACATTATAAAGATGAAATAAGGAATGATACACATCTAAGCGTGAAAAATGTCCACATGCAGGACAGGAGGCTGGAGTTCATTCTCCTGAAATTTAGTTATGAATTAGATTGGCTTGGATTGTACAGCTATTGTGCCTGTCTGAATAAAAGAATCCATTCAAGTATTCTATTGCTATCTCCACAATCAAAAACAAGATAACTATTGTATGGGGATGGAGGAGGAGCTCCCCCAGTTTTGGGGGCAACTTCCACAATACTACATTCTTAACGTGCAGAGGTATCAACATACAATATTTTATAATGTTTTCATTTCATAAACATTGTACAGCGCCTTACACGAAGTAAATCATCTCTAAGAATTTTACAGCTTTACGGAAGTTTGCGAATGTGTAAAGGTCATTTGAGAATAATGCCATTTACTGATTAGCTTCAAAATGGAGAGAATCCTCAGGCATGCTCCATCAAAAAATGTGAAGCTATAGGTCGAACACCTGATGGTACGTACATGTGAAATTGATTCATCAACATTGTTTGACAAAGCAGATCCTCTTTATGGTGATTAGAAAGATGGCACATGAATCCTTCAGCACAAAACCTTATTGATACTTCAGTAACTAGATATATTACAATTCCTGCACTTGCAAAATCCACCTTTCCAACTCTTTGGGGAGCATGCTGGGCAGAAATTCATCTTTCAGGGGCATGCATACCAAATCGGGTTCTGTTCGTTTTAATATTCCGAAGGTTCGTTAATCCGAACACACACAATTACCTATAACTATATAGAGGGTCTTTAAAGTCATGCAATTTTTCCGTCGAGATGTTTTCATTGCAACTGGTTGGCAAATTGCCCTACATCGACGTAAATAAGTACTGAATTGATCAGTGTTTTTTTTTTTAGTAGTAGCCATGATAAAAATCATGGGCGTACATATACGAGCAGGATTCGATCCTACGACCTCCTGATCACCGGACAGACGTCATCTCCATTAGACCACCGAGCTTTCGCCCGACAGCAAGTGTTGGTTCTAAAACTCTATCAAAAAGATGCTTATTGCTAATCAATTGCAACTTTGCATTAGATTCAAGGACAAAAGTTGCAAATTTTGCAATAGATTGGCAAATGTCATAATTGCGGCTGCTTATATAAATGCTGGGGGACAAATCTCCAAATTTGTTCATTTCTTGTAAAAAAAAAGAGGAAAATATTCCGTACAAATGACATTTTAACGAAATGTATGATTGTGTAAGATACACTTTCTTTTAATACCCCCGCATACACAAAGTGTTTAAGGGGGTATAATAGGAATCAGCGTGTGGTAGGTCGGACGGTCCGTTGCAAATCTTGCGTCCTGGGGTCCGTTTCATAAAAATTGTCATCAGTGACAAGTTGTCATAGATGTGACAAGCTACTGAAATCCTTGCATCTGATTGGCTGAGAGAAAATTTGTCATAGAAATGTGGCAGTTGTCACTGATAACAAGTTTTATGAAACGGGCCCCTGAACTCCTTCGACAGTTTTGAAACAACTTCAATAAAACTGGTTACATGATGACATTGAGATGAACATATGCAACATATACATGTTTTTTTGTTTTGTCGGAGTAAGCGTTGCCATGGTAACCACAATATAATGATCTGTAGGTGTAGTTATGTAAGACACTTTGTGTTTGTACTCTACAAGACGTTGCCATGGTAGCGGCATGTTTTCTTGAAAAATCTTGTGGAGTGAACTACTTCCACAATTTTGAGGCAATTGAACTTAAATATCATGGGTGTACATGATGACATTGAGGTGTAGATATGCCAGACATTATTTTTTGTTCGTTTTTTCGTTTGTCGGAGAAAGCGTTGCCATGGTAACCACAATTTCCTCCAAACATTGTGGAGTGAACTATGTCCAGTGTTTAAGCAATTTATTTCAAACTCAGTATGTAGGGCCTACAATAATCTATAGGTGTAGTTATGCAAGACGCTCAGTGTTTGTACCTCGCGTGTTGCCATAGTTACTGCAGCAGTCAAACTCACCAGGTACTCACAATGTACTAAACACATGTATACACACAGACAAAAAAAAACATACACACACTCACACACACTCACACACACACACATAGCAAGATTAGTGCAAATTTGTGCTGGGCACATTTTTTGAAGAGAACAGTTGAAATTCTGTTGCCATGGAAACAGTAACTTAGAGCTGTACAAGAATATTTTTAAGCAGTTTCAAGCACTAGAATGACTTTTTTATTCTATTTTACATGTAAATTATGAATATGATGCATTACACGTTATACATATACACCATACCACACTAAAATCAACCTACTGTATACGCTCAATATTCTGCAAGGTATGATCTTCACGAATTTCTCAAGGCAGCTGCTACATGTATCCATGAATTTATAAACACAAAAAAATATCAACTCTGACACTGATACTGACATGAGAAGGCATCTGCATACATTCAGTATACTGTGTACCCCACAATCATGAATTTAAGTACAGTTGTACTTGCACAATTGTTTCAAAGTCTTGATGCATACTTGCTAAATATATGGCGTATACAGCATAGCAAATTAAGCTTGCCCCTCAACCCCCCCCCCCCCCCACAACATATTAGATGATTGCCGATTGATGACAAGACATGATGGAGACACAATACACACTGTCTCTTTACAGTTTTGTCGAACATAGATACTTGTATTGTTTTCATAATGCTGAATGCTCTTATGCAATGTACACTGTTTACCAAGAACAAGACATTTTCCACTTTCACAGATATGTAGGACCCCTACATTGGACCTCTTTTCTTTAATTTTGCTCTCATATTCAAAGAAAAATTCATATAATGAATGATGGTAAAGAGAAATGTGCAAAAGAAAAGCACATTAAGTACTTCTAGTATGAAAAGGTAGTTAATGAGAATGTACACCTTGCTGAGTACAGAAGAGCCATTCATACACTCCTCATAATATGAAACACCGGTTACACCTACAAAAGGATAAGGGGTGAGCAAATCAAAGTGTCAACATTGTTATGATATTTAACATTTAACTATTAAAAACTAGTTTCAATAATTCATTACTGCCGATAATCCGTATGTTTCTAACATGCTGCTCTTTACATAGCTCCCTGTTCACTGTGTGATTGACTCCATCAAAGCTGTGAACAAAGAGTAATGACTTCATTATTCCCTTGCTTGTGATTTTTCTATTTGTTTTTATGGGGTCTTTTAAATCAATAAACAGTTCAACCCCATGAATACTTAAAACTGATAAATTAAATGTTCTCTGTATCATGCTTAATTGCCAACTGGGTGACACTCTGCTGGAAACTCTTCAGACAACTAGCTATCCCCATGAATAGGATTACTTCACATTCTCTCTTCTAAGGACATGTACCCCACTCGCTAAATGTGTCAAAGCCTCGACATTAAAATCTGTATTCTATACTAAATGTCTTCTCTGCAGTTCAGCACGAATGAACACATACATATGTACAGTGTATGCCATGAACATCTTCATGATAACATCATGCAATCACATCTGAATCACACCAAGTTTCTCTTCCCATCGCATAAACCCTATCTATCCCAGATCCTACCATCAATTTACACTGAGCTCAAAATGAACCCACATCTTTGGCTGAATACATGGGCTCATGTGTGTGTTCCACACTGTCAGACACTCATGCACGTCTTTTAAGCATGCTTGGTCAAAGATGTACTATTAAAAAAAACAGCTGAAAATCAATACAACCAGGTATAAAGTTAGCTTATCTACATGTAATTTATCTACATTTGTATACTTGTGCTGTGATCTACTCATACGAACATGCCTTTAAGTTTATGGTAACCAAATGTTACACTGAAAAATAGTTCCAACATGCAGAATTGTTGATTTTGCTCAAAAGTGTATGCAAAAATTAATGCCCTAAAAATGTGTAAAATTATGCTACAATATCACAAAGTCAATTGGGAAACAACATATTAACAAAAATAGATTTGCCATTGTGTTCACTATATAACTTTGTACAACTGATTAGTAATCGTATATGCAGTTTGGTCCACAGCAGTATGTCTACTGATCCTTTATGCTAGTGTGAAACAGACACAGCTTGTTGGAAAATATGGTGTATTACGTATCTCGTAACTACCTGAAGGAACCACCCCTGGACCCATGAATGCAATACAATAAGTGGTTTATTTGCTGATAAATCAAATTCAGTGCCATCTTGCCACAGCACAGGTTCATCTGCCCCCACGTGGTGCTTTACAATAAACAAGATCAACATCATAATTTTAACCAGTACTTATTTAAGAACTTCTTTTTTTTTTACCACCGAGAAACATGAAATGTCTCGCTGACGTTAATGCAGTTGCCAATGATGGTGATAGTTCGTTACATAATGCATGTAAAAATGGACATCTCACAGTTGTCAAAGACCTGATAGACCACGGGGCTAATGTAAATGCAGTGACCACTGAGGGTCATACTTCATTGCACCTTTCATGCAAAGATGGACATCTCAAAATAGCCAAAATCCTTGTTGACAGGGAAGCAGATGTGAATAGTAGAGCGAAAGACGGTTCTACACCGCTAAGAGATGCCAGTTTGAAAGGACATCTGGATGTTGCACAATATCTTGTTGAAAAAGGAGCTAACGTAAATGCAGCCGATGAAAAGGGTTTTAACGCCCTCATTTGGGCATCTTCTGGAGGACATGAAAATATTGTTTCACACCTAATAGACCTTGGAGCTGATGTACATGCAGTAAACCATGAGGGTAAAGGTTCGTTATATTTTGCATGCCTAAATAGACATCTCACAGTAGCCAAAATCCTTGTTGACAGGGGAGCAGATGTGAATACTAGAGCGAAAAGCGGTGTTACACCGCTGAGGAATGCTAGTTTTAAGGGACATTTGAATGTTGCACAATATCTTGTTGAACAAGGAGCTAACGTAAATGCAGCTGATGAAAAGGGTTTTAACGCCCTCATTTGTGCATCTTCTGGAGGACATGAAAATATTGTTTTATACCTAATAGACCATGGAGCTGATGTACACGCAGTAAACCATAAGGGTAAAGGTTCGTTATATTTTGCATGCCAAGATGGACATCTCACAGTAGCCAAAATCCTTGTTGACAGGGGAGCAGATGTGAATATCAGAGCGAAAGACGGTTCTACACCGCTAAAAGGTGTTTGTTTGAGCGGACATCTGAATGTTGTCCAATATCTTTTTGATCAAGGAGCTGACATGAATGTAACTAATGAAAGGGGTTCCACCGCCCTCATCTGGGCATCTCAGAAAGGACATGAAAATGTTGTTTTATACCTAATAGACCTTGGAGCTGATGTACATGCAGTAAATCATGACGGTTATGGTTCGTTATATTTTGCATGCCAAAGTGGACATCTCACAGTAGCCAAAATCCTTGTTGACAGGGGAGCAGATGTGAATATCAGAGCGAAAAGCGGCGCTACACCGCTAAAAGGTGCTTGTTTGAAAGGACATCTGAATGTTGTCCAATATCTTCTTGAACAAAGAGCTGACGTAAATGCAGCTGGTGATACCTTGTTGAAAAGGGAGCTGACGTGAATATTGCTGATAAAACAGGTTTCAACCCTTTATTTCTTGCATCTATGAAAGGACACCAAGGAGTTATTTCATACCTAACAAATCATGGAGCCGATGTGGACGCAGTAGCCATTGACGACCATAGGCCTTTGCATGTTGCTTGTGTGAATGGACATTTCGCAGTTGTCAAAATTCTTGTTGACAGGAGGGCAGATGTGAATTCTAAAGCCAAGGACGGTGTTACTCCCCTATATTATGCTAGCGCGAAAGGGCATTTACAAGTTGCTCACTATCTCCTTGAACAAGGAGCTGACACTCAGGCAGCTGATGAAGAGGGATTTAATGCCCTCATCCGTGCATCTGGAAAAGGATACGAAAGGATTGTTTCACACTTAATACACCACGGAGCTGATGTAAATGATGTAACCACTAATGGCACAAGTTTATTGCATGTCGCGTGTGACTATGGACATCTCAAGATTACCGAAATCCTTGTCGACAGAGGAGCACACGTTAACTCAGCAACCAAAGCTGGTGTTACACCTTTACAAAACGCATGTAGAAATGGACAAAGTGAAGTAACACACTATCTTCTTGAAAAAGGTGCCGACGTAAATGTAACTGATGAACAAGGTTTCAGTCCCCTCATCCTTGCATCCGAGATAGGACATCAAAGTATCGTTTCACACCTAATAGATCATGGAGCTAAGGTAAATGCAGTAACAATCAACGGCAAAACTTCGTTGCATATTGCATGCCAAAATGGACAAGTATCTATCGCTAAAAGCCTTGTCAACAAGGGAGCAGACGTGAATTATGTAACAAAAGATGGCGCCACACCATTGCTAAACGCATGTAAAAACGGACATGATGTAATTGCACACTATCTTCTTGAATTTAGAGCTGACGTAAATGCTTCTGATGAACAAGGTTTTAATTCTCTTATACTTGCATCTATGAAAGGACACCAAAGTCTTGTCTCTCACGTTTTTCACCATAGAGGTGACGTAAATGCAGTCACCATTGAAGGCAAAAGTTCGTTGTATGTTGCATGTGAAAATGGACATCTTATAATAGTCAAAATCCTACTAGGTAGGGGAGCAGACGTGAATTACGCCAATAACTTTGGTGTTACACCTTTACAAACAGCTCGTGAGAATGGGCATTTTAGGATTGCACGCTACCTTGTTGAAAAAGGAGCTGACGTGAATGATGCTGATCAGGAAGATTTCTTGCAGCAATGAAAGAGCACAGAAACATTGTTTCATACCTTACAAACCATGGAGCTGAAGTGAACGCAACAACCCTTGATGGTGCAAGTGCGTTGCATAAAGCATGTGAAAATAGACATCTCATAACTGCCAAAATTCTTGTAGACAGGGGAGCAGACGGTGATTTTTCCAGCAAAGATGGTGTTGCACCTTTACAAAGAGCTTCTGAGAGTGGACACGTAGATATTGCACGCTATGTTCTTGGAAAAAAAGAGGTGACTCAAATACTGCTGACAAAACAGGTTCAGTCACCCTCCCCCCTCTTCACATCAATAATGGAACTGCTGCCAATGCAGTATATTTTATTAACGATTACCAGCTCTTTGCATATTGCGTGTCCGCATGGACAGCTCAGGTGGTCAAAATCCTTGCTGACAAGGGAGCAGATGAAAATGCTACCACGGAAGAGTGTTATATCCCAGATTGCTAGTTCGAGAGGGCAACTTGAAGTTGCAAAAACCTTGTTCAACTCGGAGTTGACGTAAATGCATCTAATAGAAAAGATTGTAATGATCTCATCCTTGCGCCTATAGAAAGATACGATTTTTGTAAAGTACATGTGATGGATCTAACGCGGTTTTCATCACAAATCTCCCAATTAAGTTACAGGTATATGATTTTTCGAGACAAACTCAGATCCTAATTAGACATTATATTGACTTCACATTAGGCTATTCGAGAGTGTTAGCTCGACTTGAAGTCACAGTTCTGGTGGAGCAAGTTAGGAAAACTAAAGAGGATCCTAAAAGAACCCAGATGATTATTCCAATTCAGGAAATAGAGCGATGGGCTGAATTATCACCAACATTGTTCAATACAAACTATCCACGTTTGTTATTAGTTGTTTTAAAAACATAAACGAATTAAATGACAGGTTTTTAACTGTAAATATGTAATCTGTAAATATGTTCATACATACTATTTTGAAACATTGAATGACATTTGTCCATTCATCGCTAGTTATGTGAATGAAACGCTATTTTCTAAAAATGTAAACTATTTTTTGTCCACCTTGTTTTATGGAACAAAAGTCCTGTAAATGTTGGTTCTATGGTATTTGTGTGTATATCCGACATTATGTAGGTTTAATGACTGATGAAAATTTGCAGCTTATTAGATATCCTTCTTGTTCCTGAGTGTCAAGATGCATATGTACAGAGAGGGACTCTAATATTACAATATTGTCGACATTTTACAATATTGTGGACATTTTGGGGTTTTAAACCTCATTGTAAAGTATCGATAAACCAGAAAGTGTCTAGAATAATTGTTATGAATGTCTAATTCTTCAGCGCCTGGTAACTGTTGGAAATCAAATTCGTTTATACTCATATTTAGTACAGTTTTTTTTTTTTTGTCATGAACTGATTCGTATGTAGAGATTAACTGTTTCATTTTTTACTCATTACTACACGTGCAGTAATGGGTAGTTTTATTCAAAGAATTTACTTTATACTTCTTGAATTATGTTACACAATAATTACTGTCGGAATACTAAGTGAAAATTCTTGAATAAATATGTGACTGGCCTATGCTTGTTCTACAGGCCTAGATAGAACATGTAACCTACACATGATGTTCAGAAAAGGTATTCTACTCATATATTCAACTTTCTTAACAAACGAGTGGAGTTTTAAACAAGATTATACACTCCAGTGGAATATAAGCGATGTACATAGGCTTAAATGTCCAATACATTCAAGCACAGTATGAAGTTTGAAAGCCTTAGCCTGTTTGTGTAGATTCGTATGACTTTGTAAATCTCAGCGCGTTATCACTTCAGAAAAGCACGTACTGTATTTATACAGTTGTCGTCAGTACGATATTACATAGAGTTACATAAGTAGTAAGTGTGTATTACTGTTTCACAAAATGGGGTCAATTCCACATAATTACTATTATACATCTTATCGTTATTTTAGTGATTGAGCTGGCAGCAAAAATATTTTGTTTTGCAGAACATCAATATATCATTTACGTAGATACGCATGTGTATTTATCTTTTCCCAGTACAGGAATAGGTATTTGAACATAATGTCTATATCAGGAATTTTATGTTACTTTTCCGACACATTGCACGTGACCATCTCTTCGCCGCACCCTCATTGTGCCTACTTTGAAATATAACGATGCTTTGGGGGTAATTCAAGTTTCTATTAGCAAGCTTTCATCAACTAAAGCCTCCAACTCTAGTGACTGGCATTTGACTTCATACTTTCACATTTCTGTAACTGTGTTTTGCAGCTTTACTGTTCTGATGTTATTATCTCTTTTTAAGTTAATCAATTATTTTTCTGTGTAGTTACTGGTATTCATTTTTGTATACCAATAGTATTGAAATGCGTAAAAATGTCGCTTCCCTAACATCATAACATGTGTAGTTTGTGTATGTTGTTTCATATTACTTGTATATGTGACACTGCACCTCAAAACAAACAAAAAGTAGCCAGACATGAATTTTTAGTTAAGACCATATTCTGAAAGAGCAGACTTCAAGCTTTAAAATGATGTATAACTCAAATCAAATGGACTCTCCTAACCTATCTAAATATTGGAAAGAAAGCACGAACTCAGGAAAAGTGTGAACTGAGAAAAAGAGGCTCTGAAGTACAGTGTCTATTCAAGCGCTTAATCTTTACCAAACCCTGCTGGCTGTGCGATGAATGGGACAAAAAACAGGAAGTAAACCACCAGAGTAACAACAATGAAGGGATTACTAAATTAAACTGAAATTAAACATGCCTCATTAACACATTCTGTCCATAATCAATGCCAACTTTCAAAGCAGTAGCACTATTCTTTCAAAAGTTATTAGAGTTGAAAGTGAAGAGTGTGGACAAGGTTTTTCAGAAATGAAAAGGGGATTCTAAAGACACACCTAATTACACTATTCTACCAAAAATGTTCGAGATAAACTGCTAAAAAACCCATTTTCCTGCCCGTTTTATGATACCAAATTTTAGCTTAATGTAAAAGAAGACCCGCTCTTTCAGAAAATATGAAAAAGTCAAAATCGGCTAGGTTGACCCATTTCACTTATTTTCAGTCCTCACGCAAAATCGGTGTGTGCGACTTTATGTTCGTTTTAAGGTGCACGGTCACATATATTCTTTTGGTTCTAGAACTGTTTTATTTTCATGTCATTGTGCATTACATTCAATGTGTTTATATTTATCAAGAGTATTCAATTTCAACGTGTGAAAAGTTTTTGTTTCTAAATCTCTGTTCAAAATACATTATCTAGTTAAATCTTTGTGATGTATATAAGCCTACTTGTCTGAACAATTGTAGAGTCCTTAACAAGATTTAAAGGACTTTGACCATTATGGTTTTCCGTTGGGTAGATATAATACTGTAGTCTATCTGTCAGGAATATTGATGATATATGGCAAGAATGACTCTTTTTAGGTTGTGCTTCCAGCTGCAAGAATTGTGCAAATTTCATATAGGTATGTACCGCTTCCAATTATATGCATTGTTTCACACTTGTTGTTGCTTATTTGAGAATAGCGTATAATTCCTTTTAACCTTCAACATGAAACCAACTGAATCAAGAGAAATCAAGCTCTGTGAGATAAAATGCAGCAATGTCTGAAAATCTGAAAATAATAACTCACAAAGACTTTGCACAATACTTCAGTCTAATTTTATTCATTGTGCTATCGATAAACCGACAAGGATTAGTGCGCAATCATTATCTTTAATTGATAATATATTTATAAATACAAATGTAGCGCAAAGTCTATCTGGTATTCTTTATAGTGAGATTTCAGATCATCTCCCCATTTTTTGTATCTTATTTGATGTACAAAGATATTCCAAGAAAACAAATAGGGGAAAATTACGTAGGTTTACAACCCAAAATATTAACCGCCTGAATGATGCTTTATCTTCAGAAAACTGGGATGACGTACTTGCTTGTGATGATGTGGATAAAGCATATGAATTATTTTGGAGTACATTTTATTATCATTTTGATAAGAATATCCCATTGCGAAATAAACAAACAGGAAGTAAAAAATAAGAAATCCATGGATTACAAGAGGAATTTTGCAATCGATATCAACGAGAAATGAATTATATAAGTTGCAATTAAATGATCACTCTGATGAAAATGTATATGAATATAAACGGTATAGAAATAAACTGACAACAATAATACGAACGTCGCGTAGATTGTATTGTTAAAATTAATTTGTGAATGCACAAGGAAAAATGTCTACCACATGGAAAATTGTGAAAGAAATATTAGGGAATAATAAGCAGATAATTATTCCCAAAATATTCAATCTTAATGATCATTGTGTTAAATCTCCACAAAATATAGTTAATGCTTTTAATGAGTTTTTTGTAAAAATTGGTCCCAATCAGGCCAAAAAAGTTGATAGTCATGGAACCAATTTTCATCAATATCTTCATAATGCGTGTAATCATTCACTTTTTTTAAAGCCTACTGATTATATAGAAATTATGCATATAACATCATCTTTGAAATCAACACATTCTACTGGTTGTGATGAAATCAGCAGTGTTTTGCTGAAACAGATCATCGGATCGATTATTATCCCCCTCTCTCATATCTTCAATCTTTCTTTATTATCTGGAGTATTTCCTACTCCTTTCAAGATAGCCAAAGTTATTCCTGTGTATAAAAAATATGATTCTTTGAATATTAGTAATTACCGACCCATTTCTTTATTACCTACCTTTTCTAAAATACTTGAAAGAATTATATATAATAGATTAGACAGTTTTTTAACCAAATACAATATTTTGAATCCTGATCAGTATGGGTTCAGAAAATCACATTCAACTGACCTGGCGCTTGCACAATTGTATGATTGGGTATCAAATGCCTTAGCTGACCGAAAGCATGTTATTGGTGTCTTTAAGGACTTAAGCAATTCATTTGATACTCTTGACCATTCTATTTTGCTATCAAAGCTACATTTTTGTGATATAAGAGGAACTGCTCTGAAACTGATCGCAAGTTATTTAAATGATCGAAAGCAATTCACATGTTTTGAATTCTGTAATTCGGATACATTGTTGATCAAATGCGGTGTGCCACAAGGGTCCATTCTTGGGCCATTATTGTTTTTGTTATATGTTAATGATTTACCTAATGCATCAAGTTTATTACAGTACGTTATTTTTGCTGATGATACCAATGTATTTCTCTCAAATTCAGATTTTCAATGTCTTATTAGATCTTTAAATAATGAAATACCAAAATTGTCTCAGTGGTTCAAAAGTAATATCTTATCTTTGAATCTAAAGAAAACAAATTATATGCACTTCAAACATCCAAGGAAACTGATTTGTAGTGACACTGAATGTATTCTAAAAATAGACGGTATTCCTCTTGAGAGGACAACATCCACTAAATTTCTTGGAATTGTAATTAATGAAACTCTTACTTGGAATGATCATGTGAAATATATTTCATCTCCTATTGCTCGTAATGTTGGAATATTATGTAAACTCAGACATTGCTTATCTTTTGATATCTTGATTATGCTTTATAATGCACTCATCCTACCATACATTTCTTATTGTAATATGATATGGGCAAACTCGGTGTCTGCTAACAATACTATATTAAAATTGCAAATGAAAGTTCTTCGTATATGTGCAAATGCTGGTTACAATGATCACACAGATCCCCTTTTCTTCTGCTTTAAGATCTTAAAGGTGAACGACATCCACACTTTACAAAATGCACTTTTGATGTTCCGCTTTAATACTGACTTATTACCCTCTTCATTTATTGATATGTTCCAGCTGAACTCAGAAATCCATTCTTATCCTACAAGGCAAGCAATGGATGTACACTTGAGTAACCCTAAAACACTCCTAGCACACAAATCCGTAAGACATACTGGCCCAGATATCTGGAATAGACTTCCACTTGAATTACGTAACATTAAATCTATTCATTCATTTAAAAAAGCAGTAAAGAAAATGTTGATTTCACAGTACCGGTGATACCTTCTGTAGAAACACTTGATGACTCATTCTTTGTTCATTGTTGTATCTATTATGTTTCTTTCTCTCCGAGTCTCTGCACGTGCGGATGCACCTGCAGTACACTGTGCTCCTCTGATCCACTGGGATTTATTCCTTCTCTGTTGTTCATTATTCATGTTATGTCGGGCGAATCATGGTTCACTATAACGTCATGCCCTGAAAGGGCACGTAGAAATTTATGCTGTGTATGTAGACGATTGCTTTTTGTCTTCTTCTCTTTTTCTCTCTTTCTCATTCAATGTAACTTTTACAAGACAAAAGCAACATTTATTATGTGAATACATCACTGTAATTTACTAGTATAAATACAGTATGTGCATGTATGTATGTGTCTAGGTATAGAGGTATGTCGAGTTGATCTGGCGAGACTAGTATCCGGAGGTTTTTATCACCTCCTCCCCTTCCTTTCTTCTTCTTCTCTCTCTCTCTCTCTCTCTCTCTCTCTCCTTCTCTCCCTCTCCCTTACCCTTATTCCACGAGCATCATGTTGGACCCTCTTGTTTTTCTTCACTATAATGTTATTTGTTATCGGTTGCCAAACAGTCAAGCGTTGTGCTTATTATTGGCAATCGTTCTGTATGCAAATTATTAACATGTTACTCATGTAATTATACTACAGATGTATTGCATAATTGATGAAAATGATGAAAATTGTATAAAGTATACTACCGGTATTTTGTACTTTGTTAATCAAATTGCAGAAAGTTGATGTATTTGAAAAAAAAAATGGCATACAGAGAATGAATAAATCAAAATCAAAATCAAATGTGTTTTACGAATGTCATGAATACTGGTCGATGATACACGCATGGCATTTCTTATCTACTTATGCATCTGGTGAATAAGTCTGTTTTTACATGATGCCATACTTGTCTGGCGGACTTTGGTTTATACAGTATGTGTACAGTCAACCTTGTGTATATTTGATCAAAATTGATGACAGGAAAATAGTTCGTCATGGAATGACTGCCTTAGGTTGTCTCTTAGTGAATGATTAACCTAAAAGAGAGGATCGACTTTATATTTCTATAGGTATCCAACTGTTGATAAAGATTACTCTGTTATATTTAATGTACATGTATCTACTTTAACGAATGCTAGAATGTCACCCTTGAATTAATACTTGACTATCGCACATATCACTGTAACATTCTGTTTTTGTGTAGCAAATAACCAATTTCATACCGGTAGTTATATAAGAGTTATATGGAGGCAGATAGTTTACTATAACCTTTTCCGCGGTACGAAATTGTGGATCTATACACATACTGATACTTACATGATACTTCTCCAAAACATGGCACATAACCATTTGTTTGCAATACGCTCCTTGTGCCTCAATCTTCAAATCATCAATCAGTTTCATAGTTTTATCTATTAGCCAACTATGAAAATGATTATGTTCTTTGTGGTTATTTAAGCTTTTGTGTAATACCTTCAACAATTAAAGTCTCGAACAGAAGTGAATGTTATGGGAGCTCATTCTTTAACACTGCCATAACAATATGTTACAGCTGCATTTGTTGTCATTCTGATATCATTATTTCTTGTTATGTTATTCATTCTTTTGTCTGTTTGGTTACAGTCATTCATTTCTTAATACGTATCATAAAATGCGGACGAATGTGACTTTCCTAACATCATAAAAGCTTCATTTTGCGGAGGTAGTTTCATACTACTTGTGTTTGTTCTTTTGGTAATAGAACTGTTCAATGTCATTTCGCATTGTATTCATTGTGTTAAAGGTTAATAATACTCAATTCTTATTTGTGTATATCCTTTCAAAGGTTCAAAAGCAGTGCATTTGTTTGAGAAAAACTCTGTAAAAATGAATTGCCCATTTAAGGCTATTAGTGCAGTGTGGGCTTACATTGTACGTGTCTGATCAAATGTAAGGACCTAAAAACGGTTTAAAGGACTTTGACCTCTTACGATTTTCCGTTGGGTAGATATAATACTGCAGTCTATCAATCAGCGCTGTGTAAATGAAGTAGTGTTAATGAAATATGTGACCCTGCATCACAAAACAAACAAAAAGTCGCCAGACATGGATTTTTAGTTAAGGACAGATTGTAAAAGGGTAGACTCTAAGCTTTAAAATGATGTATAACTCAATTCAAATGGACACTCCCAACCCTTCTAAATATTGGAAAGAAAGCGCTCACTCTAGAAAAGTGCGAACCGAGAAAACAGGCTCAGAAGAACAGGGTCTATCTGTCTATTCAAGCGTTTAATCTTTAACAAACCGTGCTAACTTTGCGATGAATGGGACAAAAAACAGTTTGTAAACCACTGGAGCAAAAACAATGAAGGGATTATCAGATTAAATTGAAATTGAGCACGCTCTATTAAAACATTCTGTTCATGATTAATGCCAACTTTCAAAGCAGTAGTGTGATCCTTTCAAAAGTTATCAGACTTGAAAGTGAAGAGTTTGCAAAGGGTTATCAAGAAATGAAAAAGGGCCTCTAAGACATACCTGATCTCACTACTATACAAAAAAAGGGTTGTAGAAGAACTACTGAAAATGCACATTCCCATTCATTTTATGATCCCAAATTTAAGAGTAGTGTAGATGAAGAATAGCTCTTTCAGAAAATATGGAAAACTCAAAAATGACTTAGTTGACCCGTTTCACCTTTGTTGAGTCTTCACGTGAAATCAAGGAGTGCGACTTTTTGTTCGTTTTGTGGTGCACGGCCACATATTGCACTGTATGGAAAGAATGACTCTTTTAGGTCATGCTTTCAGCTGCGAATAATGGTCCTACTTGTGAGGTTTGGAATTAATAAAATTACATGAACGAATTGTGTAACTGCTGTATTCTCAACTTCGTGGCTATGTTCTGTCATACGTTGTCCCATAGTTTTGCAATAGTCGGTGATACTTGTGTGTATTACTACCTGGGCATGATTGTATTTCCGCTAACCTCTCTTATCGCTCATTAATAATTTGTTATGATGTTATGCGATGAATAATGTCTGTCAGATTATATGTAAAGCACACCTTCGTTTTTCAGTGAAGTGCTAATTACATAATTCGGCAACCTATCACACTGAAATTTATATTCTCGAATATATGTATTTTACTGTATATGCTACAAACAAATGTAATAGAAATCAGTCTTTGGATCTTGGTTTCGAGAATGCAAATTATATCTTGTCGCAATATCACATGTCAGCATACGTTTGAACGTAAATAGTTCATGTGTTGTTCAGGCCTTGACAAATCATAATAGAGGGTGTGCATCATTTATTGATTGAAATTTTGTGTACGTACATTCTGAAATTCATTGATACTATGAATATCCAATAATTGCAACCTTAAAAATAACTATTGTATAAGAATATTGTCAATCGTTCTTACTTTTTTCCTTGTTGATATTGGCTTGGGATACAATGTCATCAAACAGATCTAATGTGTTCAGTAAAATAGTGAATCATGTAGCTATCAAGGTATTCATTCTATATTTGTTGTACTCCTTGTGTGTTTGAGTGTTTGCTAATGACAGTTTTTAGTTATCCTAATGTTCGAGAGCACAAGATATCATGTTATGTGGCATCAGCTTTATCCACCTCTATTGAGACCGAACACGTATTCACAGTTAAGATGCTCATGCGGAACAAAATCTGACAGAAACCATCACCATTCTATTAATTCTATCTTCCTTTGTAATCGTTTTCATCAATACTTCGGCTAAAGTGCTTACCAGAATGTCGAACATTTGTCTTTAAAATGAAAAAAAAAAAATGTCTTGTGGGCGAAGGGACATAAAGGCTTACATCGTGATTCCCGTGAACAAAAAGTTCCCAGAGGACCTGCAGTTTTCTTTCGTTTTATGTAAATTTCATAATGAACAAAAATATGAACAATAAAAAATTTTAATGGAAAAACTGTCCGTTATACTGGACATGCCCTTATGAAAAGAACTCAGTTTTACCACACTATGTAACACAGTTTGCAACACAGTGTCGAACGTAGTGTCGAACAAATGTGTTTAATATATGTTTATAAAGTGATTTTGGGACGTGTGGAACAGTTTGTGTTAACCATAGTGTTAAGCAGCGTCATCACACTGTGCAACAGCGTTACCACATGGTCCAAAACACATATTGAATACACTGTGAATAAAACTACAGTCTCGTACATAGTGACCACAGGGATGAAACCAAATGTGACCCGCTGCAACAAAAAGGTCCTAAAGTCGCACACGGTCGAAGCCGTGAAAATCGAGTTTGAAGTCAGAGCATTAAAATTGGTCAAAACTTACGATTTTCTGATTTTGATATATCATTGGAGCCTTACATGTCTTCTATCATCTGTCGAAATTTTGAAGCAAAATGATCAAAGGAAAGATTTAAAAAATTGCGTTTTTCTGAGCCATTTTTTTTTTTTTTGCGTTTCAACGAAGCAGAAACTGGTTCGAAAATTTGGATTGAGCGCCACAGATAGGTTCCGCCCCTAACAACGACCAGAGTGATCTCATTGGTCAGTTTGCTGCTTGCTGCTAACCGAAGCGTGAAGCTCGCACACTGCTCAGTCGACTGGTGCGTGCGGGCGGAGTGCGCTAAGCTCAGCCGCTTCTTACATCCTGGTCACTGATTGGTTGGTGAGGAGACCGCCGACGCTGATGTGCTTGAATGAACTCTTCGGGGGTTGCTAGGGCTTACCTTCTATTGTCCAGAGGTGAAAACTGACTTGCGTGTCCCTTGATCGCGATTGCGTCGAAAGGAAGACTTTCAGGGCGCTTTTCTCGAAACAGTGATTTTCCAGCCGTCTCGACATGCTCTCTTTTAAACATCGATATCTCCGCAGCCGATTATTTTTATACAATGTGCTATATATCAATTTGAAGCAGAAAGATTAGGGGATTATATCATGCAATCTTTAAATAATCGACCTCGCCCGACTTTAGGATCATTTTGTTTTAGCGGGTCACAAATAGTCCATTGTCCATACTATGGTATTCACTACACAGTCCACCAGACTATGATATACACCACATAGTCTACCACACTGGTGCATTCACCACATAGTCTACCATACTTTAGTAGTCACCACAAAGTCCATCACACTATGGTATTCACCACATAGTCTACCACACTGGTGCAGTCACCACATAGTCTACCATACTTTAGTAGTCACCACAAAGTCCATCACACTATGGTATTCACCACATATTCTACCACACTGTTGCAGTCACCACATAGTCTAACACACTGTGGTAGTCACCACATAGTCTATCACACTGTGGTAGTCACCACATAGTCCACCACACTGTGGTAGTCACCACAAAGTCCACCACACTATGGTATTCACCACATAGTCTACCACATTGTAGTAGTCACCACATAGTCCATCACACCATGGTATTCACCACATAGTCTACCACACCGTGGTATTCATCACATAGTCCATCACATTATGGTATTCACCACCTAGTCTACCGCACTGTTACAGTCACCACCTAGTCTACCACACTGTGGTACTCACCACATAGTCCATCACACTATGGTATTCACCACATAGGAGCCTAGTCTACCACACTGTGGTAGTCACCACATAGTTTACCACACTTTGGTAGTCACCACATAGTTCATCACACTATGGTATCCACTACACAGTCTACCACAATGTTGCAGTCACCACATAGTCTACCACACTGTTGCAGTCACTACATGTCCCATCACAGTACATTATGATAGTCACCACATAGTCATGAGGTGTATCAATATTTGTAATGCATGAAGGCACGGTTACTGACTAGATAACACTGTTATTGCATGGAAAATTACCTTTTCATATCAAAATTTATGATATTGGGTATAACATAATATTATTACACAATAGTTCAAAGGAAACCTATCACAAACACATCGAATATAGAAGTGTTTTTTTTAAACCAAAACTATAGGATCCCTTTGACCTTTACATCAAGGGAAAGTCGAATAGATTTGTACCATTATCCATGTGTCTTATTTCGTGAATGTATTTTCACCGTGATTGTACATTGATACATACCTATGAGGAAAACAATGAGAACAGAAAATAAATATCGATGCTGAGAGCAACAAAAATTAAGGATGTCAATATGATAATACAGCAAAATAATAATAACAATAATAATTGACAGTGCTTATATAGCGCATAACACATAGTGATAATGTCCCTATGCACTCAACAAATGAAAAGATTGTAACAAGAACATATAATTCTAATTACAGTGATGGTACCGAGCTTCATTTTGCTTACACTGTAAACAAATGAGTTTTCAAGGCAGACTTGAATCTATTTATATCAGTGATTTGTCTCAATTTCTGAGGTAATTATTCCATAAGACAGGGGCATTAAATGCAAATGTTCGTTTTCCGTAAAATTTGGTTCTTCTGTTTGAAATAACAAACAAATCTTTACTTTTTGATCGTAGGTTTCTTTCTGGAGTGTGAATTTGCAGTAGCTCCCTTAGATAATCTGGAGCAAACATATAGAAACATTCAAATGCTAATAACAGTATCTTAAACTGAATCCGATTTTTCACTGGAAGCCAGTGTAAGCTTCTTAAAACTGGTAAGATTTGTTCATGTTTCTTGATTTTGGATACCACTCGTGCAGCAGAGTTTTGTATTGATTGTAATCTGCGTATATGTTTGACCGGTAATCCATAAAGTAAACCATTACAAAAGTCAAGGCGGCACATGACAAAAGCATGAACTATAAGTTCTGCAGTGTGTTTGTCTATGAACTCGCGAATTTTCCCAATTTTATAAAGTGCGAAAGAAGCAGAGCGACATTTTTGTGACACAAAATTTTCCATGAGCAATTTATCATCCAATATCACACCCAAATTTCTGCAAGTGTGTGCTGCATGGATTGTAGTACCGTCAAAATCAAGAGACTGTATACATCATTGAAAAAAAAAATTACTGTATGTACATATAAGGAAGTCCACATAAATAGTTTTGCAAACACATCCATTGAAGTGTCGCATAATACAATTTCAGAATTAATATCCGTTTTGTTTGTTCGTTTTTTATATGGACTTCCTTACCAGGAATATGTCCACATCAGTTTAGATCAAGATTCACAGCTAAAAGTACGTCTGAAAATAATGATAATAATTCACTGAAAAATCCTTGAATAAGAACAACAAGGCCTGCACTGTCATACACCATGTATTGCATGTTAGTTATTAACGTGATTGTTAAATAATCTTTGGAAATAATATACAAGTACCGTGTGTAAATATTTTAATCAAAAGGTCACTTGCAAAAGGCAGGAAAAGATCAAACCAGTCCTTTGATCGACTGCCACCTGAAGCTTATGCGAGTAATATTTACGTACAATAGAGGGAAAAGATATTGACACTTTGTACAAAGCGTTCTTCTAGCTCATTTTGGCTAATAAGACGCTTTTTATTAACTTATAGTCGAAGAACGTCCAGTTCCATTTTCCAAGGATGTGTACAAAATTAAATCTTAATTTCATAAAAAGACATTTTTTCTAGGATAGGCCCTACACCTCGGCCGTCAGATGGTAAAACGGTCTAACTCGAAAATTTGACTTTTTGAGGTAAATTCACTTTCCGGGACATGTGAGGATGCTCTTTCCAATGGTGCTATCGAGAAAATCCCATCATGTCTTGTTTTAGAGATAATTTCTGCTATCTTGGTGCTTTTTTGTATTTTTCCTTCAGATTTGATGGTAAAACAGTCTATCTTTGAGTTAGCCCATTGTCGGTAATATCGTTTGGAGGTAAAACAAGCTATCTTTTACATAAACCATATAACCTTCTTAACTGAGATTTTTTAAATCATCGCTGTCAGATGGTAAAATGGTCTATCTTCGAGTTAGACCAGTTTACATAGTGTTTGTGGTCCATCTAGAAGATAGACCATTTTACCATCTTATGATGTGTAGCGGCAGTGTATACATGTGCTGTGGTTAAACAGTCTATCTGCACAAAAATCTCATTTATTTTATAATTAAAACCCCAAATAAGCACAAAATTCTTCAGTTATCAGTGTTTAATACGCTTCTTCTTGTCCCATTGCTAAAAATGCATTATACCCATCTCCTAAAGAAGCTCAAACCTCTAAACTTTAAAGTCATTTTTCTCAGAACAGCAATTTTCGAGATAGACCGTTTTACCATCTGACGGCCGACCTATACATGAAGAACAGCTATTTGAAACTTGAAAACACGATCCGTCGGTTGACTAGATTGAAACGAGCTTTACGTTGCCAAGATATCTGTTTCCTTAGCAATCATGGTAATCAATCCATGAACCAGCAATAACGACACAGCAGCCTGCTAGAATAACACTGTAAATCACCTTTAGTATGTGTATGGAATCATTCGCTCATCGGTAATGGTTGACTGTTCTCGAGATTTTTCGGCTGTGTATGTCCTTACATAGAGAGCTGTGGTAAAACTTTACACAATCCCTGACTGGCATCCCCAAATATATCCGAGGTGGGCCAGCCTTCTCATTTCATGATATTCCCACGCTACCACGTCTTTAATCATGATTCCATTATGACATCACTCTACGATAGAGCGATGTATAGATCAATATCATCAGATGATTCAAGATTCACAGTTGTAGAAACAAGGAGACAGCGCCCGCTAGAGGCCTCATAGAAAAATGATTGACAGTGTTCGGTAGAGAGACATCGTTGTGCACATCGGTTCCACAGAACTCTTCTGTGATCGGTTCCTAGAAGAACAGGACTGGTGTAATGTGTGGTTACAGATGACGGTGAGGGCGCCGTGTTTATTTTCGTCAAGGTGAAATATTGACGTAATGTCTTTAAAAAAACTGGCCTGTCTCCTAGTTAGAACAAAGGGAAAATAAATACTTAATCTAACACAAAAGGCGAGTAAAATCGCCATTGAACAAATGGAACCAACTAAGCAAATGAAAGAATGTGGGAAAAAGAGAGATCGGACTCACGACTGTGAAATGTTGGAAGAGTGAGTAATAATTCAGTGATATTCATTATTTTTGTTTGTTTGTTCATTTCAATCTGAGGAGATGACTAGTTCACCATTCCACATTTATTTTGAAGAAGTCCACATAAAATGTACGTGCCCTTCTAAACCTCATTTACTACACAACTGAACTTTGATACTGATTTACATTGTTATCGCTTTTGCGAGAAGAATGAACTTGATCTGAAAGGTGCTGATGCAACCTGTGACTCTGTATTTAAATGCTGTGTATACCAAACTAGTCGATTTTGTTACGTACAAACACCGTCTACAGTACGTTTTACAACCAGATTGATAACCAAATTTAATTTGTAATTCACAACTGGTTTGGACATGAACGGACGTCGTCCATAGTATGCTTCCCAATAAAATCGTTTCACATTATCAAAGTCCATATGAAATGTGTAATTTTAATTGATTTTGACACGAACGAACGTCGTCCTTAATAGGTCTCGCAGGTAATTCGTATTTCACACCTTAATCATACTCAGTTCGAAATACGTAGCCACACCATTACAATAAGTTTGCAACAATACTTGAGCAGTGTGTTTTATGCTGTAGCCCACTGTTGTCTTATTACCAAGGCAGTCGTTGTAACCGGATAATTGTCATTTATTTTACCCTTATCAAATTATGTTCAACGACTCGCCTAATGCTGTGAAATGTAATATTTGTTTTTCTACACAATTTCACGGATTGTGCATTGGTATGTACGTAAATGGCTTGACATGAATCTTGTTGCATTCAACTGCAGGTTATATTAAACACAATATGAATGATTTTAATACATTACCTCCAACTTTATTGCTGTTGTTGTTGTTGTTTTTTTCTCCAACAGCAACCAAAAAGTAATGACATTGGGTACATTGTACCACTAATATGTAATTCAGAATCTGTATCATAGTGATACTTTTTTCCTTGTTTACAATAGAAAAGGGTTGACAAGAGGAAAAAAAGAAAATGTCACCTCTGCTCGTCATTCTGTTCACATGTATAGGAGGGAGGGGTGACCACAAATTGTCTCTATTGGAATCGGTTAAAGAAATGTATAATTCCGTTCTCGTGTTAATGGTATTCCTGCTTCTGTTCTCAGAGGTTGAGACAGTTGCGTTTACCTTGTTTGATATAGTAAGTTTTGATCTATGCACATTATGTTCAACGTCATTTATTCCTTCTGTTTTTTATAGAAGGTATATCTATGTTGAAATGCCAAACGCAAGCTCCACAAAGATTTTTAATTTCTTTTATATGTGTGCCAAGCCTGCACTTTTAAATGCCTATGATAATAGCACAAAATGTATCGACACAATTCTTATTTGTGACCACATGAACTTGTCCCTTCTTTTTCTGGTATGCAGATACTCCAGTAGCCAGATTCACACCCCCTGTCATTATTCCACACCCAGTGAACACAAGCTGTTAACATGTTTCAAGTGTTTCTTATTTTCTGGTTGTAACCGTAAAACCGACATTTTTGCAGTCAATGTCTGTACGTACGTAGCTACTCAAATGTGTCACATTTCTTCAAAGGGGAAAATATTCATTCCAGTGTCTCTCCCTGCTTTTTATACAGTTTTCTTGCTGCTTGTACTGACAAACACATGTATTTTTCTTTGTAAATCATCCCGTGAAATCCCTACCTCAAGACAAAATTGTACTCGTACTTCAAGCTTGGTTTACGCATAATGCTTGCTCATGTTTTGTTTACAGACATTCCTTTGCCAGCTACTCAAGCATCTTATATAACTCAGCCAGGTGAATGTCGTCTTCTCTCTAAACAGCAAGCAGCAAACAAGTTCAAAAGCAGAGTTTTGTGTCAACAAGTTTATGTAATACCCACTGTTCTGAAACTTTTTCACAATGGCTGAGTCAAATAGTGTGAATGATATGAATAATGGAATTGTTGTTATGTCTGATTATGCACAAGACAAAGAGGATGTACCCGTACATGCCACAAATAGCGAAGAGGGTTATAACCCTGATATAATTAGTTTTTTGAACTCACAAGCTCACGAACTGATACTTGATTCTGATGTAAACGACACCAGTCCTCAAATACCACCCACAGAATACCACATTGAAGACGACATAATTTCATTATCTCATTCTAATCCAAACCAATTTTTTATTTCGCACTTTAACATAAGGAGTATAAACAAAAACTTTGATCAATTCAATATGTTCGTGAATCAAGTTAAATTTGATAGTCAGGTTATCGGAATCAGTGAAACCTGGTTATTAATGAAACATCACCTTCTTCGCTATTTACCATTGATGGCTTCACTCTTTTGACAAAAAACAGGGCAGGTAAAAAAGGCGGCGGAGTTGGGCTTTACGTCACTCAGAATTTGAATTATGAACTCTTAGACGAATTCAGTTTAATGTCTGAAGTTATTGAGAGTATTTTCATTGAAATTAGGGTTCCAAATAGAAAAAGTATTGTTGCCGGTGAAATATACAGACCTCCAAATACAAGCCCCACTGAATTTATTGAATCTTTATCCGTACTTTTAGCTGATAAATATTTGGAGAATAAAAGTTGTTTTATCATGGGTGACTTCAACTTAAACCTTTTAGACTGTCATACCAACTCCGCATGCCAAGATTTCCTCAATGTGATGTTATCCGAGTCCTTTTCACCTCTTATAAAGAAGCCCACTCGAATTTCAGATGTCACAGCAACTCTAATTGACAACATCTTTGTTAATAGTTCTCTTTCCAATATCACGTTTGGTGTAATAGTGTCTGATGTATCCGATCATTTTCCGATTTTCGCTGTTCTGCCCAATGTTAACATAAGTAATGCCTCTTTTTATTCGCCCAATTCTAGTTTTCGAGAAATGTCAGAAACTAATCTTAATAGACTTAGGGAGAGACTAGGATCCGTTAATTGGTCAATTGTTAATAACCAAAGCGATGCAAATTTAGCTTTTGAACACTTTTCACAAATATTATCATCCGCATTCAATTCTATTATACCCGCTAAGCCATTTACTCGTTCAAACCGTAAAAAGGTTCCAAAGAAACCATGGATTACGAAATCTCTCCTGAGGTCTATTAACCGTAAAAATGCTCTTTTCTACAAATACCGAAGTGATCCTAACAGTCGAACTCGGTCTCGGTATGTGCATTATCGCAACGTTCTAACATCATCCATACGTTTAGCCAAACGAATGTATTTTTCAAAGCAATTTATCAAGCATAATGACATCAAGAGTACGTGGAAGGTGATAAATGAAGCGCTGAACACTAAAAATAACATCGAACCACCTAGGCATATTATTAATAATGATAAGTACATTGAAGATGAAGCTGATGTGGCAGAAGTATTCAATGAATACTTTGTAAGCATAGGACCTAATCTTGCCAGCAGTATTCCGCATTCAAATACTGATTTTTATTACTTTCTAAAAGACCAGAATCAGCAGTCTCTTTTTTTGAACCTGTCATTGAAGAAGAAATCAAAGATATCGTGCAAAACTTGAACACTAAGAAAAGCTCTGGATGTGATGGAATCACCAATTTTCTCCTTAAAAACATCATTAATGAAATAGTTATACCATTAACACACATTTTTAATCTATCGTTATCTACTGGCATAGTTCCACAAAAAATGAAAATAGCTAAAGTAGTACCAATTTTTAAAAAAGGACAAAAAGAATCTGTGACAAATTATCGCCCTATATCTTTGTTAACTTCATTTTCAAAACTTCTTGAAAGGTTGGTATATACGCGCACACACAAATTTCTCGAAAAGTGTGAAGTTTTCTGTAACTCCCAGTTTGGTTTTAGGAAAAACCACAGTACGACCCATGCCTTACTCACTTTTATCCATAAAGTTGCTCATGCTATAGATGATGTCTCCCACACTATTGGAGTTTTTCTTGATTTTTCGAAGGCCTTCGACACAATTGACCACGATATTTTGATTTACAAGCTACGACATTATGGTATACGTGGGAAGGCTTTGGACTGGTTTCGAGATTATTTATCAAACAGAAAACAATTTGTGAGTATAAATGGCCGTGATTCTCAGTTAAAGTTAATTTCATGTGGTGGTCCACAGGGCTCCTTACTAGGCCCACTATTGTTCATTTTGTATATTAACGATCTTCCTAGTTCCTCGCCAATTCTTTCCTTTATATGTTTTGCTGACGACTCCAATCTGTTTTTTACACACAGAGATCCTTATACTCTTGTTAACACAGTGAATAAAGAACTTAAATCTGTGCAATCTTGGATATACGCCAACAAATTGTCACTTAATATTGATAAAACTCATTGTATGCTTTTTAGCAATAGTCTTAAAACCCTTCCTTTTCATATTAAGTTTAATGAAACTGAATTAAATCAAGTCAGTAGTTTAAATTTTTTAGGGCTTTTTATTGATAGTGATTTATCTTGGAAATCCCACGTTAGTTATTTAAGTAATATTCTTTCTAAAAATACGGGTGTTCTTAATAAGCTTAAGAGTGTTTTTCCAAGTCAAATTCTGCTTAATCTTTATTCTACTTTGATTACTCCGTACCTTAATTATGGTATTCTTGTGTGGGGGAATGCAACTAGAAATCTTCTTGATATACTGTTCCGTATTCAAAAACGTGCCATCAGAAATATCAACCATGTCGGATATTTGTCCCACACGAATAATTTATTTTTGAAAAATAAAATACTGAAAATATCAGATCTGTTCAGTTACAACGTCGGCATATTTATGTACAAATTTTCTGCCAACGAGTTACCGGGTGTTTTTACTAGCATGTTCAGAAAAAACTATTTGATTCATAATTATCCTACCCGCCAAAGTGACGCATTTCACCTTCCACGTACTCGAACAATTTTCGCTAAAAAAACGATAATGTATACGGGCCCTAGATACTGGAATGACCTCTCCCCCGAAATAACAAGCTGCTCGTCCTTATATTCCTTTACACGTAAATTAAAAGAGTTTTTATTGAGTGCATCTTTTGCAGACACTGAACAGTCGTAATGTCTTATGTAATACTGTGGTATGTTATTGTCCAATCAAACATTTTGTCAACACGTTGCAGATTCCATTTAGGGTCTTGCCATCGGGCTCTCTGGATTCATCATTATCAATTCCACATTCTACTTCGTTTCCCTCTCTTCCTCTTTCCCTCTACCCCTCTCTAACCTTCTATGCAGAGCTTGACGGCAGGCACCAAATGGCTTAATAGTTGTACATGTTACTTTTTGTGTCTTACTGATCATATCCTGGTGAAAATTTTAATGCAACAATAGTTCATAGTATATATACCAAAGTAGGCTGTATAATAATGATGGCTCGGTCACAGTAAGTTCATATTAATGTATAGTTTGTTTGTTTTTCTTCTTCTTCTTCTTCTTCTTCTTCTTCTTCTTTTTTATTACATAAAATTTGGCAACCTTACATCATCATTCTGGTCTTATCTTCTATCCGTTCTCCGTTTCTTTTTCACAAACACTGATTACTCGGGGCTTACAGCCAAACAAGCTAGCTTTCATGTAGGTCCCGTCATACTTCTCTTTGATCAACCCCATTTCGATTTCGATTTTGACCAGTTATCATTACATGTAATTACTGTGTTATCACCATGTATATTGTTTGTTTTCTGCACATTGTTCACAAGGTAAAAGAACTTGTCTGGTTTCTGTTGTAATGTTCATAAATGAGAAGTATGAAAATAAATGAATTGACCTGTATTCAGCTAAGTAAAGCTGTTCTTCATACCATGTGATCCAGTTAGATGTAAGGTGGGATCACTTCACCCGGATTTAACACCGTGCTCCTTGCGATGAATGAAGCGGGATCTTTAACGTGCATGAGTTGTGACTCTGTCATACACCTCCGTTTTATGTTCTATCCGATTGACAGAGTGTTTTGCCTCTTGCTAGAGGGGCCTATGATTAAACACAACATTACCTAATTCAGTCTCTGGTTCAAACCGGGGCACAGACGCGTCACCAAATCTCTGAATGTTCAGTTTACGACCGCTAAGCTGATAATTTTGTGGAAGCAATCTAAGCCGATGAATAACCGTGGCTAAGATGTATCAAAACACATAAAAACAACAACAAGATCAGCATAATGTGTAAGCCATATCCTATGTAATTAGTATCGAGTGATCAAGTCCTACACTCACTCTCCAAGAATGGGTCACTAAATCTTTTAATATGGTAAAATTATATTCTGGTTTATCCTTTGATTGCAGCAGAAGCCGATTCCTTGTTAAAGACTATTCCACTTCTTCCTTCTTCCTTGAAAATAACACATCATTTAGAGGAGTTGATTATCTGTTGCTTTTAAATTATAAAAAGAGAAAAAATATGAAATGAAACTAAGATCAAAGTATGATTCCATAATTATCGCATGCAAATCGTGCCTTGTCATTCAACGTTTTCCTCTCCCGCCGACTGGTCGATTAAAATGTTTTAATTTGTCAGTGAAGCATTACAATTTTCTCTATGATCTGGATAAAGCAGGGGCGGATCCAGGGAGGACCGCAACCGGCGCACGCCCCCCCCCCCTCTTTATTTTTTTGTTGAAACAAAAGAAATAAAAAGAAAAAATGGGGGAGGGGTGCGTGCGCCCCCCCCCCTTTAATTTTGTAAACACGCCCCCTCTTTACGGAATTCCTGGATCCGCCCCTGATAAAGAATACTCTTTTATTTCTTATGGTCGATGAACACTTTCTTGAAAATTAAGTGAGGCATCAGAAGCAATGGTTCATACTTCATTTTATGTTCGTTAAGGTTACTAATTATGTTACTTTATTAATAAGAAAGTATTTTTCTTTTGTTTCAAATTTTGAAATTTCCTCCATGTGTTTTCTTTTTTATTGAAATGTCTTTCAATTAGTTTTAAAAGTTATCAAAAAGTTATCAAAGCCAACTTAGGGCGGAATCCGCACTTCGAGACAACGCCTCTACAGTCCTCAAATAGATGTTCGGCATAATACTGAAGAGTTTGTTTGCAAAAACCGATAAGTCCATATTAACTAAATGGAGATATTATTTGCAATTGAAGGTCAAGAAAAATAAAGAGAATAATAAGAATTTGTTTGCTTCTTTTGACTATAACTTCAAAAATGTACCTTTATGTTGAGACCAATGTATCATGTAAAAGGTATAATTTTGTACTTTATGGCAGAGACGGTACTTCAAAATCTTCAAAAATGGATTTATAGGTTTTTGAAAACAACCACTTCGTACACTAAACACTAAACAAAAAGTAAGTTCCCCCTAAAACAAACGTCCGTAATTTATGAATCAGGAACCTTTGAGGAAATATGAATACAAGATCATGTGGCTGTATTTCTCGGCTACCTTTCATGTGAAATTAAGTGGATATCACTTGGTCACGCTTGAGTGATCATGACTTAAAATCAACTTTTTGAAGATCACAAGCCAAATATATGACTTGTGCACACAATTTAACGGTTGAGTGAACACGGAGTGTGGGTAAAATTGCCAAAATAGCCGATTTGACATGTTCTCGTGGTAATTTCTACGAAATGAGATGAATCAGTGTGTTGAACAGCTTTTACACGCAATTCAAATAACTGCACGGTTGAATGAGCACATAAAAAACAAAGAAAAATAAGAATTTAAATTGTACAGTCAGAACTGGATAGTTTTGCGCACTGCAATCAACTGTGTGATGCATTTTATATCTTGATAATTCCCATGCGCATTTCAGTGACCACCTGACATGTTTGTCACGCTTCAATAAGCACGTGAAGCTGGAAACCCTTTTCCCCTACTTAATGAAAAATTGACAGTTTTGCCACAATTTCTATGATAGGTTTTTGTGAAAAGGAGGAATATGTTTTTGAAGGCTTACAATGGCTTTTTCATGCAATGTGGTTTATTTTACTGTTGAATTACCACATTACTCCTAATTGGAGGACACGAGTTCGAATCCCGCCCAGTGCTTACGACCATGCACAAGATGTTTGTTTTTTTTTTCCACGATGTCCTTCTCGACCCAGGTGTATAATGGTTCCTGGCAGCACAATGGCAGGGCCCTCTGGTAGAGCAGTGGCATCACTGAACAGGCCTTCCTGGATAAAGAAGACCTTATTATTATTATTATTATTATTATTATTATTATTATTATTATCATTAGTATCATTATCGTTATTATCATTAATAATATTATATCATGAACGTTGCATTGATATTTTGCATTTAAAGTCAACTGAAAAAAAAATCATTATTGCGTTTTACGACTGATATTAATGTCTGTGATCCTTGGTATTCCTTCAAAATTGTACATGTCAAGTGGTTTATGGGGCCTGAAACACCCCTTCTAATCTCTGGCTACCTTTGATTTAATTTTGAAGTATTCATTGGGAATTGGTCTGCCTTTAGTTTAATAAATCCCCTTGTTGAAGTAGAGATGAGAAATTATGCAAATTAAATCTCCAGACTTTTGTTCTCACTACTTAATACTTATTTTGGCATTAACTTCTTGATGTCTTTATGACGTCATGAAGTCATGCATTAATTGAAGATAATATGAAGTTTTGGTACCTTTACAAAGTTTCCCTGAGATTGCCTTGTCTTAGTTTGTGTTTCAGGTTAAAGTACCTTTCATATAACCAAGACAGTGAGACTTACTCGCCCCAAAGTGCTCTCATATCTTAGTAATCATGCAATAATGGTTTCGGATATTATCGACGCTGTACAACGTCAATAAATACTAACGGCTCGTTCGAATCGTTCGAATCTTTATATAGCTCCCTCAACGATCATTCTGCGTGTAACTCGTGAGAACCGGATCGCCAGCACAGAACTTGTGTAGAGTTCTGTGACCGCCAGTTATCCGGGCAGTGCCGCAGCGCTAACACTCCTCTGAAGCTGTTTGTGCGATGCGGTAATGCGTGCATGCATGCGAGCGGTATGTACAGTGCCGACAATGCGTGATCACAGATTATGGTACATGAGGCGAGGATGTACGACTTGTGTGTACTAGGACTAGTACAAGTAGTATGGTACACGAAGACGGGTTTGACATAGAGCAGCCATTGCAGGAGGGAAACAAAAACAAATACGAAGACCATAAACAGTGGTCAATCCTGCCGGAGGGGAAAAAAAGACGAGTATAGCTGCGGCAACTTTGAGGCGATCAGATATGCATCAGTATACTTTGTATACTACTAGGCGCTGCGTTTTACTCACCACCGGCCACCCTGGTTAGATCGAGGCTCGTTATGCAGCGAAGCACGGATTATACATACAGATTGTACGCGCACACAACTTGACAACACTGCGGTGGTGAGAAGTGACTTGCTGTGCTGCCAAATAAGACAGTAGTTCCTACATGATATTTTAATGTAGTTAGATATTTTTAATATTGTCTGAATTCATATGTTGGTAAACTCTCGTGATTTTAGAGGCTCCACCACAGTGCTAGACTATCACGCGGACTTGCTATGAGATAGATGACATCTACCTTGTAAGCAGCCTTAGCATGCCCTGTTCAGCAGTTGATCGTTTTACCAGGGAGGTGGTTTACCGGGGAGACGGGAACTCTCTATTCATTCAGTACTGTACATGAAGGAAGACATTACCTCAACCAGCTCCCAGCCCGACCAGATGCATGCATGAATGCAATACCCGCTCGCGCTGGTTTACGTTTGGAACAGCAACACACACACACACACACACACACACACACACTCACATACACACACTCACATACACACACAGTACACACACACACACACACACACATACTCACAAGCACACTGACACCAGGGAGTGTTCCAGTCCACCTGTCTTGACACGGGTACAGAAATAGATCGAACGTTTATTGACCTTGAGTCGGGTCAGACTCACAAAAAAAGAGGAAGAAGAAACCACGCCAGAGATGGAGTGATCAGATTGCAGGGAGAGAGAGAGAGAGAGAGAGAGAGAGGAAGAGGGAAAGACACATTTTCACAAACCTGCCTCGTTATGACGCAATCGTGGAGAACAGTGCCAGTAGCTCCATGATACAGTCGATGAGGATGGAATCAGAGCTTGAAGCTCCTTGATGGAATAAAGCCCATCCCATACTCACGACTATAGGACTGACAGAGTTTGGATCCTGAACAAGTCACAGCAGCTTCAGCATAAACGAGTTGTTTTTTGTTTTGTTTTGTTTTTTCAAATCCAAAGTCGGTCAGTCATAGTCGTGAGTCGTATTCCAATAGTGTGCGGCGGGCTTAGGATATGTAGGTCACTCTTTGGCCTTTAGTTCGGCCTGCACTAATTTATTCATTTATTTATTTTTATTTTTTTTTTGTATTTCAAAGTTACGTTGGTGTTTTCATTATGCAGATGGTGCATTATAGTAGGCCTATGATAAGTGGCCTATTGGCCCCAAAACATGATTTTAGACTGAAAATAATCCGAGTTACGTGTTTTTTTTTTATTTTTTTTTTTACATACAGATTATATTCAGATTGACAGTGTAAATCATTAATCCATTGATTTTCAAGGAAAATGGACTTACCGGATTATTTTTTTCTTTCGAACACGCTCTTCTTCCTTCAGAGAAACACAAAACCTCCACATTCAACTCCAAAGGGAGGAAAATCAAGCTGCGCATACCGAGGTTGAGGTAACATAAGTAAATCCAAGTTCTGTGAGTTTCAGAGGAATATCGCAAGATCTTGTGGGTGGTATACTAGTACTTTAGTAAGCTTCAGTTTGATTGCAGTTATGAACTACCTATTTACGACGCCAGTGTAGCCACGGGTATGAGCATGTCGCTGTAATAATATTGTGCGACACAACAGAAGCCTGCAACACTGTGTGCGACATCCTCGAGAATTGGCGACATGCATGTTCTAACTATATAAGTGTTATCAAATTTGTGAAAAACACGTGTAAAACTTGTGGGACGACAAACTCATATGTTGGCTGAACTCTATTTTATTTTTTTTTTTAAGAATATTTTATTCTCCATCAATGGTATTTCGTTTATGCATCGATACAAGGTACTCCATCATCTCTTTATTGTTTTAGGGGGTTTCGTGTTGACAAAGTCGAGTATTTGGCTGCAAAAATTGCGGTGAGCTACCTGTGGTGTATGGCTGGTGCGTGTTCCACGTGTTTATAGGGCATAGTGAAAATTCAAGGAAAAAAACCTACAACCCAAACGAATTGAAACAGAACGCGCAGTGGTACGGGGAAAAGACACTGCGTGCGAACATCTTCTTTAAAAAAAAAAAAAAATGTCGCTACGGCGACAGGTGTATGCCTCCGCAATAATGCAGGTCTATAGTACAATGTCTTGACCATGTGTGATGACAGTTTCACACAATTGGCAAGATATTAAAATGACAGGTTTGCCACAAATGTGCTGAATGTTCACTTTCCTAGAACTATCAATTGGATGAATGATTAAAACGTCAGAGTGCAGGTATTTGGGGGAACTGATGATTTTTACTGGACTTTTGACCCTTTTATAAGTTTATGCATTGAGTAATTTTCAAGGTATTGAGAAAAAATATAAATTCAGTATCAAATGGTAAAATAGTATTATCTAAACCTGGC
This sequence comes from Diadema antillarum, assembly GCF_040938485.1. NCBI lineage: Eukaryota > Metazoa > Echinodermata > Echinoidea > Diadematoida > Diadematidae > Diadema > Diadema antillarum. The sequence continues at coordinate 162,794 of NW_027272423.1, read as the reverse complement.
CTTTGACCTTTGACCTCACAGTTCCAAAGAGAATCACTGTTAGGTAGAACATGCATAAATATGTAAGTTTCATGATAATACCTTGAGTTACTTTTGAGATATGGAGGAAGAAGTGCAATTTAGCACTTTCACTTGACCTTTGACCTTTTGGCACGAAACTTCCCGCAGAATATATATTGGGTTATACATGCATACATCAAGTTAAAAAAATCCTTCAGGCATTGCATAAATATAAGAAAAGTAGTGATATTTTGAGGAGTTGACCTTGAACTTTGACCCCTGACCTTTGACCCATGACCCCCAACTTCCCTAGATAATCACTGCCCATCGGTTCATATATATACTAAGTTCCATGAAGATACCTTGAACCACTTGCGAGATATGGAGAAAAACATGAAATTTCAACCTTTTTTCACAAAATAACCTGTGACCTTTGACCTTTGACCCCGTGACCCTAAAATCCAAACAAAGTATTATCCCCCAGGATATACCCTCATACCAAGTTTGATGCAAAACCACCTCACGGTTCTTGAGATATTGACAAAAACAAAACGGGACGGACGTACGGACGGACGTACGGACGGACGGACGCCCCGAAAACAATGCCTCCGGCCACTTCGTTGGCGGAGAAAAGAGAAAAGAGCAAAATCCCACGATAGCAAGGTGCCACAGACTTGGCAAAGAGGGGGGGGGGGGGGGGGGAGGGGGAGGGGGAGGGGGCGGGGGGAGGGCGGGGGGTAAACCACAAATCCGCGCGGTGGCGCATTCCTGCTGAGGTCATAAACAGTCTGGGGCCTGCGGGAATGAAAAGGATGTTTCGAAGCGAGCTCAAGTCGAAGACTCCGGGGAAGACCACTGGCAGGATTGCAATCGTTACCTGATTCTACATTTCTTTCAATCAATTGACGTAAAATAATGTCATTTTTTCTATTTTCGTTATATCTTTCCTGAAATATATCCCACTGCCCTCCAAAGGGGGAAGATTCTCTATCATTATTCTTTCTTTTCTGACGGTGACTCAGAGGTGCTTGATTATAAAAAGGGAAAATCATGTTACTGTTCGTCACTCTGCAAGTTCGTTGTTCTGAGAGAGAAACACTTTCGTTATTTTTATGGTTCCTTGATTCGAACACGGGTGTTCGTTCATCCTGAAACGAAATAAATTTCGTACCACGTATAGGACGTAATTCGTTTTCAGAATAAAAATGTTCGGATTATAACTAACGCCTTCATATTCGGAGTAACAAATGGATCTGGAACAGGAATTTGGGGACCCGGATTGACGAACCTTATACATGACGTGTACTTATCCCCCAAAGTAATGGATACCGTGCAAAGAAATTAACGATGTCAAAAAGGGAGATTAGTTTCCCGCCAATTCCCCCTTCCGTCAATACTAAGGCTCCTACTTCGGAAGTATAGGTCTGTCTCTCGTTGAGAAAAAGAAAAAGAAATGAACAACGTCAAAATAAACAAGAACAGAATAAACGCATGTTCGCCTATCGTGGGGCATCTATGCAATACTGTTACCTTGGATGATATCCTCACCCTCACCATTGTGTAATTCCTATATAAGAAAGCAATTAATAATTATGTTTTGCACTGGATGTTATGAAAATGTATGTGATCTGGTATCCCGGCGTAATGTAAATGATTATGTTACATGAAGAGGGCTGTTCGTGGGTGGTATTCGAATACTGTTTTGTATAATTATGATTTCGTTATGTGTAGATTATGTGCGGATAATAAGAGTTTCATTTTAAATGGAGTTTCAATCAATTTTATTATTCATGTCAAATTGGATTCCTCGGAAGACCATCACGACCATGAATGCCGAGTTGCGAGCAGGGCAATCCATACGTTTACCTTTGGTTATAATACCATGTTATTATAGTTGAAATGTATCATTGTTACCTTGGGACTTTACGGTGAATCATTTATTAACAGACAATCAAATATCTCCCACTGCCCAAGGGGAAACATATCAAACTAAGAATGACATTCATTTTTGCTTTTAAGATTTCCCCTCCCGTCTGACAATAATTTTCTGAAACATCCACCAGTGCCGGATGTAGAATGTTTATTCCGAAGGTGATATCCGACAATGAAGTACAAAGGCTTGATACTCCGATGAATTAGAATCACAAGCTTACGCAATGCTATTTTACGAAGAACACTCTTCGGATATATGTTGAAGATTAGTGCCTAAACATTACCTATAAACCAAAACAATCGTAGCATATGTATACTAGCTAGGCCTTCTAAATAACCAATAAAACATTTAAACGAATTAATAATTGCCTATAAATAATCGGCAGCACCCCTCAAGTATTTCAAGAAACAACTATATGTCTTGTGCAAAACAATTCCTGCATATTTTTGAATGTGGCAAGATATAATGCGAACATGAGATTGTGAGTTATAAGAACAATTTCAATATTGAGCTGAGTTCAGCAGATGTCATAAAATATCTTCGGATCTCGTTCATGAGGACATGCCAGCAGAATTTGGGTAAATGAAATGCAGCCATTTCCACTGGAACTAATGGTAGATCAATGTTATTGCCGTATCCTTGGAGTAAAATGTCGCCGGGGCGCGGGACAATTCATTGTGGTGTCTTCGAAGGAAACATCACCGGAGCAAGTGTTGGTGGTTCAGTCGTCGGCGGAGCAATCATTGTCGACGGAGCAGATGTCGTTGGGGTGATGTTGTGGAGCACATTCTCGCGGAGCGAATTAATGTCAGTGGAGCATAAAGACTGACCTCTCTTTGATACATACGTATACTCATGGACACAAAAGAAACATTAGCCAATGGTATAAAGGGTATAGTGGTCGGACATTTCCATCGCCTTGATGTTACCATTTTGCAAAGAATCTACAAATTTTAGTAACATACATTCACCAAAATTGATGTCATACCGTACATCTCTGGATGCTGAAAATAATTAGAAGCTGACCTATTTCACTCAGCGTGACAAAGGTGAAAAGTTTACGTTTTCTCTGTTGTTCCGGATTAAAGAAAAACAAAATAACGTCACCATGATTAATTTCCTATCATGACAATGTGTGGGAAGGGATAATGTGTTATTCATATTTTTTGCGATACATCAATGATCATTGATGCGACTTGACTTGACATCATCTTGAAGTTCATCAGGACGTGTTTCCAGTGACGTTCATTTACTGGTGCTATATAGGGACAGCATGTCATGTTTTTACGGAGCGTTGTTCAATCTGTTAAAAACAATATAAAAAACATACATAACGATATGTGCACAGGAAATTACAATCCTCTGATAATTTATGACAATAATAATGAGATGTGATGTTTATGGCTTATTTGCAATACATTGCACTCCCGTTACAACGAACACGGTAATAACGAAGCAAAACTTCTGTTCCCAAAATGTTCGCCATTAAAGTCTGTGTTAAAAAAATTCGCTTATAACGAACACGTTTATAGCGAAATTTTCGTTATAACGAAGTCTTTTCCGAGCGCCACTGACAAAGAAAAACAAAAGAAATGTGCTCTGTTATAACGAAATGCGGATCGCTTCCGAAAATACGTAGCGGAACAAGCATTTATAGCGTCTCTGCGTGGGCGAATGCTTCACAATACTGCGTTTTCGATCCGTGTGTCACGCACAAATTTTCGAGGAGAACTTGCATTATTGTTAAACAATCTGACAATAATCTGAAATTGAGTAAGGTTCCTTATTACAAAACACAAAGATTCTGATACACCTAAATGTCCGTTAGTTCGGAAATGAAACAGTGTTTGTTCACGAACATTTTGGCGTTATTCCAAAGATTCGTTATTCCGAAAAAAAATAAAAATATGGTTCTTATTACGACGGTGCGTTTTTCCGAAAATGATAGGAATTCCAAACATTCATTGATTGGAACATTAAAAAAAAAAAAAACTAAAACAACAACAAAACAAAAAACCCAAAAAACAAACAAACAAACAAAAAACGTTTCGTTAATCCAGAAAAGAAAAGGTAAGTCCACTAACAAATCTTAGGAATTGCAAACCTTATAATCGTCTTATAAGAAAACTGAACCTTCGAAATACGTAACCTGTGTCATTTTTTTTTTAATTAACAAACCTTCCACGGAATGACAAACTTTATTACATTTTCGGATTAAAAAACCTTCGCAACAACGAACCTTCAGAATAGTGATCCTTTCTCAGTTAGTAAATTACAAACCTTTGGAATGACGAACCTGATCATTTTAATTTCCGATCGACGAACCTTCGGACATTACAAACAACTTTATGCTCTCTTTTAATTGTAATATTCAAACGAAATTTAAAAGGTCCCATTCCATTTTACATAGCTTTCCAGTGTATTCAGCAAACAGAACATCATAATTTATATGCGTGGTTTCCTTGTTTTCGTTTAATATTGTATTTGTTCGGTTATAACGAAACTTCGTTATAACGAAAGAAAACTGCCCCCATGCCCCCTATAGGGTATAGTTAGTTCTCTTTTCTTTTAAAATGTATATCATCAAGGTTCTGCAGTGACCACGGGTATATTATTTTTTGATATTTGTTTTTAGGAAGGAAACAACCCCGTAACGAGGGGGCATTGGTGGCACGAGAAACTGAAGGGGAAAAAATGCATGGGGGAGCCTTTTTTTCCTATTCAGCCGATTAATCCCGAGTGGGGCACCAGAAAGAAATAAAAAAGAAAGGATGCAATATATATATATATACGTGTGATACATACCTGATGGCATACGTGTAGAGCTGTCCACCGTTGCTTGTTATACCGGTCGAACACGAAGCCACCTCGATCACTACTGATTATAGCTCACTATAACACGAAGCCCCCTCGATCTCCATTGGGATTGTGTTATGTGAAAGAGATTGCATAAGATTATGCTCTTGTCATGACATTTGTCATCATGAAAAAAGGGAAAAGACGGTCGCACAATCACAGATGGAAGAGGTCTTTGATTTGCTTTGTTGTTGTTGTTGTTGACAAAATTGTCTCACAGAATCACCTGATAAGCAAACAAACCAGTCCTCTTCACATTAATTTTTTTTTCTGCCAATTCTCTCCACAAAATTGGCCGCTAAGCAAAAACAACAACAACAAAAAATAATAATAATACAAACAGAACCAGCACATGACTGTGGTAATCAATTCCATCAAATCACCTGCCCAAACAACAAGCAAACATGTTATACATAAAACGCATATTAGGCCCTACTAATTGTAAAAACAAACAGTCAGTAAAACAACTAGAAAACATAACATTTCGGAATACGTCTTTCTTGGTCAATCAGGCCTGCGCATACTACGCTACGAAAAAAAAAAAAAAATAAGAAAAAAATGTCCGGCATAAAATGCTACATGCCAAGCGTCAATATCCATGATAGGCCTATGCCTACTCTGATGGCAACGTTGACCATGTAGATAATCGTCATTAACAATCGGATTTTCTATATTATGTTAGTTAGCGATTTTTTTTTCTTTTTGACTAGACAGCCCATTCATTGTCAGAATGAGCAAAAGAAAAAAAAAGGCTGTGAAGACTTTTTTTAAAAATAATTTCTTTCATTTTTTTGTTTAAATCTTGACCTGACAGCACATATGTCGAGAGAAGTGTTTTTCTTTGATAAGCATATAAACATGGCAATTGAACATTATTCTAGAAGAACGCTACATGTATACCATCTTGCAGCACAGTTCCATTACACACTCTTTGACTGCACACAGTACACAGGTACCACGTGAATGGAGCAATGAAGCAAAAACAAACAAAAACGAAAACAAAAGCCCGAAAACAATAATAATCTAAACAGGATTAGCATTTCTGTACAATCTGTCGACAAATCATCTGCTCAAACAAAAAACATTGTCGCGTTCTGCACAAAACGCATATAGGCCCTACTAAATCTGTAAAACAACAACAACAAAATAAATAACCCGAACCTTTCGGAATCCATATAATTCTTTGACACTCAGACCTATGCTATTTACGCTAAGAAAAAATGGACAAATGGAAAAATGTCAAGCATAAATGCTACGTTGCAACTGATATACGTCGATGTAGGGCAATTTGTCAATCAGCTGCAATGAAAACATCTCGACGGAAGAATTTCATGAATTTGAATAAAATTAATGCTTCGTGCCAAGCGTCATGTACTGCACCAACTCTGGCAACGTATAGTGTATAGACGATCATCAGTAACAACCGAGCTGGGTTTGTTTTTGTTGTTGTTGGTTTGTTGTTGATGTTTTAGTTAGGTTTAGTCGGCGATTGTTTTCTTTTTTTACTTGACAGCTGATTTATCGACATAATCGGCCAAAAAAAGGAAAATAAGTGCAGACAATTTTTGATTTCAAACAACAAAACCCAAAATAATATTAATAGTAATCAAAACAGGATTAGTGGTCATCAATATTATTCTGTCAACAGATCGCCTGACAAAACAAAACAAAACAAAACGAAAACACAATTAAACACGTCTTCCATAAAACGCATATAGGCCCAACTAATTTGAAAAACAATCAGTAAAAGTACGCTGAGAAAAAAAAGAAGAAGAAAAGGAATGAAATTAAGAAAGAAATGCTCAGCATATACAGGCTGAAGCGTCAACTATGGCAACGTTGACCGTGTGTAGATCATCAAGCTGTTTTTACTTCTGTAGGTTTAGTTGACGATATTTAGTGCATTTTTTGTTTATTGGACTGCTCATTTAGGCTATGGACAGAGTTGGCAAAAACGGTGCAAAGATTGTTATTGATTTTTTGATTTGGCTTGTCAGCACTTACGGCGAGAGAATTGCTTTTCTTTCATCACAAATGATATAGTGTAAAAACCATCTAATTTATGGCAAATTGAACAAGACCCTGTCGCCATTACACGCCGGCCGCAGTAACTACGCACAGAACACAGGTAGGCCCTACCATGCTGGACAAACAAATCAAAAAAACAAAAAAAAAAACCCTAAAACGACAATAACACAAACAGGATTAGCAAATTTGGTTGTCAGTTCTCTCGACAAATCACCTGACCAACAACAAACATGTCCTACAATCGCAAAACGTATCTCAATAGGCCCCACTAATTTGAAAATTACAAACAATCAGTAAAAAAAAAAAAAAAAAACAGAAAAAAAGCAAAACAAAAATCCTTTCGATTTCGGATTATGTCTTTCTCTGACAATCAGGCCTATGCAACTAAAAAAATAAATAAAAAAATTAAAATTAGAAATGAACAGCATGTGGTACGTGCGGAAGCGTCAACATCTACCGACTGCATGGCAACTTTGGCTGTGTAGATGATCATCAGTAATAAATACATGAGAGCTGTTGTTCTTTCTTAGGTTTACTTGGCATTTTTTCTTTACTTGATTGTGTGATCATGTATCGTCACTAACAAAAGGATCGTTTCCCTCATTTCAGTCTTGTTTTGCAGATGTGCCTTTTTCAGACAGAAATGTCTTTGAATAGATACAGATGATGAGGAGCAGCAATACCTGAGATCATGAGAAATTTTGTGTCAATCATGCACGGCCACCTGTAGGCCTACATCTCAAAAGCGTCTCAAAGACAGTTTTAGCATGCTTTAGGGTACTGCTTTGATCCCATGATTGTCACCGCAAGCAAGCCGGGAGAAGAACAAGATGGAGATTCGATAAATCTAAAACTATATGCGCAGAAGAAAATAACGCAGAAAAATCAAATGAAGTGAATGTGCAGTCTTGAGGTGTATGTTAGGAAATCATACCTCAAAGCAAACACTTTCGCTAGGGAAAAGCAGGCAGTTTTTAAAAGAAATGATGGAAGAATGATTGTCACTTGTGATCTCAATATTTCACTTTTCCGTAGCATATTCCAGAGCACAAAAAAAAGAAGGAAAAAAAAAAGGATCGGTATTCGTAGAGGACAGGTATATCCTGTAGGGAAGGTATTATGCGTGTGCAAAAATGTGTACGATGAATGTCCTTGTACTAGTAGGCCTATATTAGGTCCATGGCCTGTCAACAAATCACCCGACGAACAACAAACATGTCCTTCACAAAACGTACAGGCCCACTATTGTTTACTCTTTTTTTTTTTTTACTTGGAAGCTCATTTATCGACAGAATAACAAAAACAAGAAAAATGGGAGGGCTACCTTTGATTGTTTGTTTCAGTTATTTTATCTGTTCTTGTCAACACATAATATGGCGAGAGAATCTTATTGTTTATTATAGCATGAAAACATGGCAATTGAACATGCATTTCGGACCGCCTCTATATAGATCTGCAGAACAGTCCACTAACACGCAGCTCGCAGCTGGTCGTATGAATACTAACAGTACCCAAGTACATAATACGTGTAATACGTTAGTAGCTTGCAACGGGGCGAACGAACGAAGCCAGCTCGCTTGCCATGGCCACGCATGTACCATCCACTAGTACAGTGATTGGCATTGTCATAGCGAACGGAAGCCAGTACGATATCGCCACGGACTACATTGTGCAGTGGACTGAATCCACTCTTTGTGGAAGCATGACTAAGCAAAGAGTATCGACTTTTTGGTGGAAGCAGGGAGGTCTCACCTCCCTGGTGGAAGGCAAAGAGTGGGGAAAGCGCGTGGGGCATGTGTGCAATATGGGTACTAGATAGCATGCTCATGGCCACCGTACCCACATGCACAGTATACGGTTGGCCCATCCATGCCCCCATGATACGTACACACAACATACACCGCACAGGGGTATCGTTCGATCGTACACTACTGGACGTCGGACATAAAACGCACACAGTGGCTATACACACAATGTACGCAGTTGTCGACAGCTTGCTCTGCTATAAACGGATCGCGGATCGTAGCCTCTGGGATGCGGTCGCGCTTGTGTACAGTACACTTCAGTAGTATATTACAGAGCTCTCTCAGACTTCTGTAAGTAGTATAGTATCAGTAGTATCCGAAAACCGACTTTCTTCTCGGGACCGCAAGGGGGCGTTGTGAATCATGCGCTCGAGACCAAATCCTTCCGTTTAAACGAGCCGTTATTTTGCGAGAGCCACTACTGCAGTTCTCATCTAAATTGACGTTCTAGTAATCAAACATGAGTTATAATGCTCCCTAAGCATCATACTGACTAGCAGTTATATCCTGATACTTTGAATCATGGTTTCACTCGGTGAAATGCACCTTAACAGGAACTCCATTTTATCTTTAAGGGAAAATAAATGCAATGAATCATTGGCATGGTACCAAATTTCATTTTTTGTTAAACATTAATATCATCCCGTGCTGCAAATATGCACTGAGAGAATGGAGACAGATATTGATTGTGGTGAGATAGTGGCGTTTGTTGTTCATGTGGTGTTGATGGTTGGTGATGGTGATGAGAGTTGCTTAAAATGTTGGTTGCCTATTTTGCGATCGTTATGGCACTATAACACTCACTTTTCATGCTCTATCGGCTTACACAGAATAGGTCTTCATAAACGAAACAATTGTAAATCTTATGGGAATTTCAGCCTTAAAAAATGGTTTTGACCTGCACATTTTGCTCATCTTATGTGCTTACTGAAGCATGTGAAAATGTCATTTTATGTTTTCTTTTTCATAGAAATCAGAAACTAAAACATAAAAAACAGTGAATTTATTCTTTTATTATGTTGGACAGCTGTTGGGATAAAAAAAAGTTTGCAAGTCTCACATGCTCATTAAAGTGTGACTGAAATGTCAGATGATCACTGTATGTACAGTGGTATTAAACAATAAATAAAAAAATAGCCTTAAACAATTCATTTCAGTACGCAACATTATCGCAATTGTTACCGAACAATTTTAATAGTTTTTTTCTTTGTTTTTAATGGGCTTATTCAACAGTGAAATTACGAAAATTGTGTGTAAAAACTCTTTATAGTTAGATAGTAAGATTAAGATAGTTATAGATAGGATCATACTGATACAATCTGTATGATGCAGTTGCATGTAATTGAGTTTTCATTTTCTCCTTCCAATCTCCTTACCAGAGACCATGATTATACATCATCAACGGATATTTGAGGGGGAAAATATATATATATATATATATATATATATATATATTTGTTTCTTTTATTTTAAACCAAGGTTTCACAAAGAAAATACAGATTTGACTTTAGGCCGAAGCAACTTTGATAAAAATTTTATCTGTTCCCTCCCTTACTCTTTACCGAAATGATTCTATTTCTTGACTTTATCTGTGATGTATTTGTTGCATTTTTTTAAATTTTGCATCGACGTTTACCCAAGACACTAATCATGAATCACAATCTTGATAATGAAGAGAATTCTAAATTTGTTATTAAAGTGTTTTACTGATTTTGTTTACATTTTAAAGAACGTAAACATTAAATGGCATTACAGATTAGAAGCTAGCTTTGCGCGTCCCCACGCGTATAGCGTCTCGGAAGTAATATTTGTTTTCATCCACCAATTCTCTTCATTATCAAGATTGTGATTTATGATTAGTGTCTTGGATAAAAGTCGATGCAAAATTCATAAATGCGACATCGTATTACTAAATTCATCATTTTGTGACGCTTTTACGACATTCTGCTGCCAAAATCTGTCCTTAGGGCACGTCTGATCTTCCAACAAGATAACGACCCCAAATACACCACAGATAGAGTCGACAAAAAGCACCATTTCGGTAATGAGTAGGGGAGAGAGCAGAAAAAAAAAATGTATATATATTTAAGATGCGTCAGCCCAAAGTCAAATCCCGGGGTACCATGAATATAATGTCTATAATGTGATCGTGCATCACAAAACAAACAAAATGTCGCACCCATTCATTTTACGCGAGGACTGAAGAAAGGGGAAATGGGTCAACCGAGTCAATTTTGAGTTTTCACTATTTTCTAGAATAGTTGTTCTTCTTCTACACTATTCTTGAATTCGGAATCATTAATTCAAAGGGAAAGTGCGTTTTTTAAGCAGTTTTTCGACAACTCCTTTTTTGGTTGAGAAGTGTGATTAAATTTTTCTTAGAAGCCATTCTTTATTTCTTGAAAATCTTCTGCACACTTTTCACTTTCAACTCCCTCACTTTTAAAGGGATGGTGCTACCATTTTGAAAGTTGGCATTAGTCATGGATAGAATGTCTTAACAGAACATGTTCGATTTCAACTTAATCCGATAATCCCTTCATTGTTGTTGTTGCAGTGGTTCCCATCATGCTTTTGCCTCATTCATGGCACGTGTAGCACGCGGTTTGGTAAAGAGTAAGCGCTTGAATAGACACTGTACTTCAGAGCCTCTTTTCTCAGACCCAACTCTTCCAGTAGTAGGGCTTTCTTTGCAATATTCTATAGGTTAGGAGAATCAATTTGAATTGATTTATACATTTTTTTTTTTTTTTTTTTACAAGCTAATAATCAACTCTTTCAAATTCTGGCTTTTAACTTAAAATTATTTTCTGGCGGCTATTTGTTTGTTTTGTGGTGCAGGGTCAGCAATAGGTTTCTGTTCGAAGTCCAAGAAAGTATTCATTCACAACGGTAAATGAATACGAAAACTCCGTTAGGGACGTAGTTTTGACGAATTTTCACAAATCAGGGTTTGTCAAGTCAATGGCTGATTTTATATTTAAGCACATATATTTATAAATCAAAATAAAAGAGCGTCGTAATTCGTAGCGTACTTTGTTATGAACGTGGTACTACTGACGACGCATCTTTCATTTTGATGTGTATCTGCTTCAAAATAAAATCTAACATTTACTTGACAAAGCTCTATAAGCGAAAATTCGTCATAACTACCTTTTTCACGGAGTTTTTATGTTAAACTAGTGTAGCGATTATCTAGATGTGTATATATATAATGGGTGAGAATTGCAAACGATGTACAATTGCCAATTTTTACACTTAATGACACTCTTTCTCTTAGAATACACCAGGATGATCTAAGACAAAAGATTATTTCATGTCATCTCCAAGCCTGATAAATTTCCCTTTCAGGAAATATGTGTGTGTGTTTTTTTTTTGACTGATATTTTACATTTGACAAGGACTTAAATAAAAAAAAATAATGTTATACAAAATGTATTCATTTGTTACATTTTACCGTTATTTATTTATGCATGCTAACCACTATGGAAACCCATCTCTGTTGATCAGGGTGTTCCACTCGATGATGTGGCAATAAATTCTATCAATCAATCAATCAATCAATCAATCAATCAATCAGTTCATGAATCAATCAATCAATCGATCAAAGCTTTTGGGGAGTTTCACCTTGGTGTGCGATCTATTTGTTCACTGAAAAAAAAAGAAAAAAAAGGAGAAGAATAAGAGGGAGAAGAAAAATACGAAGAAAAAGAAAAAGGCGAAAAACAAAGCAAGGGCTCGAGAAATACCATCGGACCTAGTCTGGCTTCCAGACCCTCTGCCCATAATAGTTCGCTATTCAGGATATTGACGCCATCAACATCAAAACATCGGCAAAGGCGGCGACAAAAAGTCGCGGGTCGGCGACTTCGTACAGCGAGGTCCAGTTGGCAAAGGGCCTGGAAACCAGACTACGTCGGACCCTACTGCCGGACGTGCACCACCACAGCATTCACACCTTCCATCCCAATATATCACATGATTACTTTCATCCAGCCACAGACAGCCACATCGCAACTCAAGAAATAAACGCGACTGCTAAACAGGTAACTGCACAATTAAGTATATTTACAATGATTATGTTTATTTTTGTTTCTACTTGTGCGATACAACCAAAGAAACGCACCGTTATACGTACCTATACTACACTATTAGCATAATTATTCAAATGCTCATTCTACTTGTTCTTTTTTTAAACAATCATAGTTATTTATGTGTGTAATTTCCGTGTATGATAATATGTTATAGCAAAATGGGAATATAAGATATATTATATGCTTATTTATCTATAACAGAAATATTAGCGTAATGTTTTGTAATTGGCGGATATGTTTCTGAGTAGCTCCTAAATTTGTTAACTCTTGCTGAAATTACATTCACCTTATTATTTTCAACTCTTCTAGTTTGTTATAGGAAACAAGTTTTATTCCACGCATGGCATTTGTATCAAAAGTAGAAAATAAAACAAGTGAAGACCAACTGTCGAATGCCCCTTACACCATCCGGCATCGTACAACATCTAGTGTCATCATCATCTCAAATATATTATCATTCTTTCCAGGATGAAAAGAGTTTTCAAGAGTTGGCAGAAATACATTTGTATCTCAGCATCACATTATATACACAACAAAATAACAAGTTAAAGGTATGTAGAAGGAAAGAAATGTAAAAATAAACCATAAAAGAAACAATGTATGGTAAAACAAAAAACAAAAACAGAAAAACCCCCAAAATACGGATTTAGACATGGGCGTTGATTCATTAGGGGCGGGAACATCCCCCTCCCCTACCAGATGAAGAAGAAAGAAAAGAAAAAGGAGCAACCCCTTCCTCATGCAATTTCACGGATTGCCCAGCGATTATTCAATTCCCTCTCTAGTTGAAGGCGTCTTGGTTTCTTCATTCCCTTCCTTTCCTAAACTATCAATATTTCAAACAAGGTAGGAAGGCCTTATGAGGTACATATTGTAAGTCACCGATAAAAGCACTATATTTATCTGAAAATGACACACGTACCCTTGTTGAGCCTTACTTACTTTACTTGTAGAATCTGGTTCACCGTATAACTCGTGCATGGGCTTTATGATTCTTGAGTGTTGAACTACTGTATGGCTGTTAGAGTTATGGGTAAGAAAATTATGTTTCAATTGTTGACATTATCATCTTCTTCATGGCATGGCAACATTTTCACCAAATTCATTATCGATGGAAACAAAATCATTTATACAGATGGACAACGTTTCCCACTTGGGAGTTCCAAGAGCACGGAGGAAATCTCCAAATTACGATTTTTTTTTTTAATAATGATAGTGTCACAACCAGAGAAAAGACCTCAATCAACAAATTACAAAGTTTAATGCAATGATTATGTAAAGTCGTGAGTGGATTTACCGAGGAGTGGGAGTATGACTAAATTGGGTCTTACTTTCGATTTTCATCTTCCTCTTTTCCATCTTCGTCTATAAAAAACGGGCACTCTAAGGAATCCCCACCCCCTTTACCAATTTCCAGGGAATCTAAAAGAAAAAGATAAAAGAAAAACAAAATATTTGAAACCAGAGGTAATCTAAGTAAATACATAAGTGAAATTTCTTTCATCGTGATTTGTAGTCGATAAATTCATGTTCCTTTTGAGGAATAAAATTTCTATATTTTTTTTTGTGGTTTTCTAAGAAAGAAAAAAAAGAAGAAAAAAAAACTTATGTGCGGGAGACATCCGTCACGTTCCTTAATATGAAGTGACACGCATTAGTGATTGCTAGTTTTATAATACCATGCAGCTAAACTTGATTAGAATATTGTACACCCGCACCAACAAAAGGATCCGAATGTCGAAGCCGAAAAAAAAAAAATGAGTTTGAAGTAGGATCACCAACAAGAGTCACAATGAACTAATTTCTCTGTTCTTGACAAAATTGTGTAGTTGAATGTTTTTTTCGATTATATGTTGACATTTCTAAGCTAAATGGTCACAGGAAAAGATTTTTTTTTTTTTCTGAGCCATGATTTTCCGACTTTCAACGGAACATAAACGTGTCAGACGATTTTGGATTTAGCGCCGCAGATACTACGCCCCTACCAATAAGTGCGTGATCTTATTTGGTCAGTGCATGATGGCATCCTGATTATTGACCACTGGCGCTAAGCTTCAATGACAATTGCCGAAGAGGCTAGGAGCATACCTTCTATTGTCACGAGTGGAAATCTGTCTTATCCCCTTCATCACGATTGCGTCGGAAGGACAACTTAGAAGGTGGCTTTCTCGAACGCTGATATTTAAAGACCACCAGACATGCTCTCATAAAATCATAGATATATCTCCGAAACCGACATCTGTTATAAGTTGTGATATAAATGAAATTGAAGTGGGAGAAAAGGCAATAATATCATGCCATTTGCAGAATATCGGCACCCCTGACTTTCGGATCTTTTTATTGTAGCGGGTCACTTTTGCTTTCGCGGTTATCAATTGATTAAAAATAATATTCGTATCATGACACAATACATTATCAGTGGAACAACATTATATCACACAACATTTTTGATTTGGTTGTTAATGTTTGCTTTATCCACAGTCAAGCATTATGTCTTGTTCTCGTGCGTTTATTTTAAGCCTTGGGATTTTTTTTTCTTTTCTTTTCTTTTATTCCCTGGTGGGCATCCAACATAGCTTTATTCATCATCGTCGAGTCTAATAGCTGTATAAAAATATGTTTGACGGTTTTCCGAGGAAATTTTTGAATCAGCACCGTGATCTTCAACATCCTCGGTGACAGATGAGTGATCGTGCGTTGTAGAAAGTTCCAATGGTGGAAAGCCGGTACGATCAGCGCTTTTTATGAAGTCATCCTTGGAAGAAAAAAGAAAGCAGAATAATACGTTTATTTCAGGACAAGAAGCAAAAAAAAAACAAAAAAAAAACCAAGCAAACATGCAGTTAGTTCTAATTGATATCGGCATGTACATTTGGTTTATTTGGTAGTTTTATTGCAAAATTACCTGAGCGCTATTTCTTAACATTTCAAAGTATGACCATCATCAAATAAAGCAAAATTAAACCTTTCCAGTGATACCTTATTTGAAGTATAACGAGGTGTATCTAGAATTTATGGTTAAAGATATCCGGTATTACCTTAATATTCCATTTTGCTTTTAGCAGCTTTAATCACAAATATCTCAACTTAACAGAAATGAGGATGAATAGCTCGTTTGGCAATAAAACTCTTCAAATATAATTGTAACCTTGAAAAAAAAAGTTTCTTCTTAATTCTCTTAGAGTTCAGACACCTTAGAATGTGAAAACTGAAATCCAAAACACAGTTGGAAAGTTTCGTTTTCAGTTTATTTCATTTCTCCACTCGAAGGAGGGAATTAATGTGACAAACCAAAAATGTTAACATGATAAACAAGAGTACTCATAGGAAATAGATCAATACATATATAATAATCGTAAAATATTGACATGCTTTATCTGAAGAAGCCGATGTTGTAAACGATGTTGACATATTTTTTTCCCATCGCAACATCCCTCTTAGTTGCAGCTCTGAGAGTCTCGCTCTTTGTGATCTTTACCCTGAGACCAGATATCACATATCAATCTCAGTTCATTCTGTATCTATCAAGTATCATGTAACAAGTAGGAAAACAGTACAAAGCAAAAAAAATAAAAAAGCGGGAAAAAAAAGATGATTAAGAATTAAATTCGTATACCTGTTGGGAAGTGCTTTCATGTTTGTCACCTGGCAACTGGTGTAATGGTTTATCATTGATGATGATGCCCTCAATCTGTAGCATGTAGACGGTGATAAGAACAATAACAACAACAAAGACAATTATACAAACATTATCAAAAAAAAAATATATATATACGTAATTGTCGAAATAATCGTATTTCGTTTGTTCTTTCGCTCTCTCTTTCTCACACACACACACACAACACACACAAACAAACACACAAACTCTCTTATATGAAATTGAGTGACAAATGAACAATTGAATGACATTTTTTGCTGCATTGCATTTCTAGGCCAGTAGACGGTCCTATTATATGACATTGAAGAGCACAAAAGGGCTTGGACATGGGCTAAAGGGATCGTTCAGCTTTGGTTGAGTAAAACCTTCGGGTTTCTATTTTTTTTTTTTTGGGGGGGGGGGGGGAGAAAACGAGAAAAGTCTTTGAAGATATGAAAGAGCATGTACTTATACAAGGAATTAACCGTTCATGGTATTTGATGAAAACAGGTTTTTTGAAAAGGCTGAGATCTCCAAAACAAAGCAATACTAATGAAAGATGGGACCCGCCATTTATTACAGTCGCTTTGTTGAACTTTTTTGATTTCTCAGGAATTCCATAATAGATTTTCATCAAATAAACTGTGAGTTCCTCTTTATTATATATTTTTGTACTATACCATGTGTTTTCTTAGTATCTTGCAAAAAGTTCAATTCCCTATCCTCATCTTCAACAATACTACATCATCCCTATAAGCTTTATTCAAACCGAGGCAAACTGCCTGCTTTTTTAAAGATACTGACAGGGTAATTAATGTTAATGATAAGTTGATAATTTACAGGAAATCAATGACAGCACATGTGGTATTAGGACAACATGCATCGTCCTCCTGTGCACCATTAAAATGTGGAGTAGCGCAGGGATCAGTGATTGGTTCACTCCTCTTTGTGTGTTACACAACATCAGTTCAAGTTATCATTGAATCGCAAGCTTTCAGCTGCAGTATGCTGATGACACACAGCCATGTAAGTTATGTGTTTGTGTTCCAATGCCAATGTCAAGAATGATATTACCCCCTTAAAATACTTCGAGGGCAGGTGACAATTTGTGCCTTCAGACCTCTGCACAAATTTTCGCCAGGCGACCAATTGTGCAGGGGCGATAATTTGTGCCGTCAGTCTCCTGCACAATTTGTTGCCTGTTCCAGGGGCGACGATTTGTGCCGCGAAAAACGGTCATTACAATCGAAGAGTATGAGAAAGTCTATTAACTCCGTAAAAAAAAAATTACTCCCGATCCGGGCACTTGACGAAGGGTCATCTGAAGTGACGCAATGTTCCAACTGCGGTCGCCGTACTTTAGTTTACAATAAACTTTACCATTAGTCGTTGCACAGGTTTTGGTCCTGCCAAATAAAATTTTAACGAATGACTCCCATTCTTGGAAAGGAGAAAGGGACATTTGTTGCTGGGCATAATGAATAATCAGAATAAATTATAATTATTTACAGTGGTTGCGAAAAGAAAAAGGCGCTAAGTGATTGGTGAGAGCGCCGGACGGCATACACTATTAATATGGCAACATAACCCCCATCCAGTTTCCTTCTGTATAAACTCTTATTTTCATGAAGCAAATTCATTATCATTCACAGCTCATGTTAAACTAGTCGAAACATCTTACTTGTTCTTTACAGGTTGAGGTCTGTGAGTTAATTGTCGTGAAGAATGTCCTGGGTAGGTCTTCGCATGTGATACGGGCACGTCTAAGATGTGGCAAATGACACAGAAATTCGGCTGCTGCTGTTGCTTCTGACTCTGAAATACGACCCGAATCGATCACGATCAGAAGTTCGCAGATCTGCAGGAAATGATAAAAAAAAAAATCTAAAAGCGAAAGCAAAACAAAACATTTGTTGGATATGGAATTCGACTACCCTGTTTTCATTTCATTTTTTTCTCTCTCTCTCTCTCTATCTCTCTTTGTCGCTCATTTCTATCATTGCTGCTTCGGAAAAACCAGGATGAAAGGCGTAATATTGAATGCTCGGAAAAGGAACTTAAATGACAAAATTGTGAGATTGGCCCGGAAAGCCTATTATTGTGGGAGTGATTATTTTAAGGCCAAATCAATTTGAAACCAAAGTGCAGTTTCAGAGTATGTTAGTCTAATACTGTTTGACAAAACCCAAGAAACACCCCCCCCCCCTTATTTCTTTGCCAAGGTCCATGTCATTTGTAAGTGACTGATGGTGATTTCAAGATGTGTATTTGTCTCCGTGCTACGCAGTGTTTATGTATGTTGTACAGTATTCATTTAACTCTTGTCTTAACCCTAAACCTAGCACGATTCGCGATAGGCCTATTGGCTTTAGCGTCATGTAGCGGCTGTGTGCTCATGACAGGAGGAAGCTGACCAGCTTCAGTCTGACCAGCGATGAAAACGGCAGAGCAAAGGAGAATATGTGCCGTTACCATGGCAACGGAGTTTACAACAAATTCGAACATGTGTGCTGATCCCCTTTTTTCCAAAGAACAGTATGTGCACCAAATTTACATGAGCATTGCTCAAAAAAAATCGATTCATAATCTATACTCTATTTTGTCCGGCTTTAATTTCATGATATCCAACACATTCGAAAAAAGGCTTTACTCCGGCATTGTGGGCACCAAAGTTCTTGGACATTTTGCTTGAAAAAAAGGTAATTCTTCAATCCATAACATTTTAAATTTCATGTAATGTTTTGTATTTAGAATATCATAATATGCACTTCGAATAGCAACTCAATTTCCATATGAGTTGAGTTTGAGTTTTTTTTTTCTTTACCCTGATACTACTGTGTGAGTCAAGCTCAAGCATTTTCATTGAAAAAAAAGAGACACAATTTCCGATCACTAAAACCTTTCGTTCACCTGTACTAATATGTCGTTGCCATGGCAAAGCAATGTTTGCAATATTCAAACATATGACTTGAACATTTTTGGCAAAGATCAATGTGCGGGCTAAATTTCATGATCATTGCTCTAAAATGCGGAAGTAGCTCGATCAAAAAAAAAAATGCCCTAATTTACTGCAGCAATAATAATACGCTGTAACCACAACAACGCAGTCTCTTACATTTTAGAAAAGTGTTGCACATCTTCATAGATTCTCTATTTCCGGAATAAAACAATGCTAATAACAATCATAACGAAAATGATGATAATAATAATAATAGTAATAATAATAATAATAATAATAATAATAATAATAATAATAATAAATGAAATCAATGTTTGTGACTTTGGCGACTTGTTTTCTTTTCTTTTCTTTTTTTGATGCAGGGTCAGGTAATACTCTACCGGTTCTGCCTTTTTTTAGTGGTCCCTCAAATTGCACTTTGCGTATTTTGATGCATCTGTATATAGCAATTTTCGACCACTGCAGTTTACATGACAGTATTCTATTTATCTTTTTCTCTACCAAAGGAAGTGAAATATATACATATTTTTTGTTGAAAGATGAAATAAACTTTGCCTTGAATGTATAATGTCGGCTTATATCATGATATCTCTTGAAGCACAGTGACTCCTTTGATGGCTTCTGCATGTTACTTTATTAAGAAATAGTGATTGTAGAATGGTTTTGCTGAGAGCTGAAAAAACAACAAAGTTGTGTTTGTGATTTTTTTTTTAATTTAGTCATCATCCCGAAACACTTCTAGATATTTTTTTCTCACACATTTCTATAACCATAAACCCACAAAGCGTGTGCTCACACACAAAGATATGACACACACATAATTAGTTGATTGATGAAATAAGTGCCGAAACCGATTCTATTAATAAACAAAAATAGATAATTACACCTTGAGGCTGATGTCTTATAAACTGAAAATACTTTTTCAGGCACTTTTTACAAAGTGAGGGTGCCATGTACAAAGTAATTATTTTTTTTTTCAATAAGAGAAATGTCTGATAATATATATATATATATATATATATATATATATATATATATTCGTTACTATATAAACAAAGTAGAAGTAAAAGTGGCATACTTGGCAGGATTGCGCCATGTCGGCTGCTGCTGAGAAGAAAGCATTGGGCAAGTTGTCGCATCTCAAACTGGAGGACGAAAGATGTGGCATTGTACAAATCCAACGTGCCAAGTGTTTTCCCATTGAGAAATGATATTGAATATTGTCATTCCAGTAACTTATGGTCAATGCAAGATCTCGTATCTGCAGAAAAACAAAACATCCCACACACAACCAACAAAATTATCTGGCAAACATAGCCTATGAGAAAACTAGAAATGTCGCATTGGCGACTGATATCGTCTCTTTGCAATATCGTATGATTCTTTTCATACTGTAGGTCTACAGTACACTTCAATAATGTGAGACGACAGTTTCACATGGTTGGCACAAGAAAAAAAAATGAAGCAACAAATTAAAAGAAGCGTACGAAAATTTTGCACGATCAAAAACATGTTGGGTGCTTTGTAATACATTCCTTGAAAGAGAATTTTACTTAGATGGCAAAAGTATTTCAATTTATGGAAAAATTCCGAAAATTTGGCGTTTTTCATTTCACCCTTGACCCCTTATGTTTTGTTACCCCTCAATCTACAAACTTTTGTTAATTGTTATTTCCAGATACAATCCACTAATCAAGACAGTACTAATAAATATCACTTGATCTTGATTTTTTGTGTACAAAATCATGCCTGGACAACAATAATACAAATCACTGTGATTTAAAAACAAAACAGAAAACAAAACAAAACAAAACAAAAAAATAATCATAGTCCTGTCACTGAATTTACATCAGAGCATTTCTAAGCATTTTCTTTAAAATTTCACTTGTTGTATGTCAAGCGTAACAAACATCATTAAAAAGTTAAATGGATCTGAAAAACAGAATGTTTAACCAGGCATGCCTCGGTTATAATTTTCAGACAATGTCGTGAATGTGGCAAAAAGGGGCTTACACCGTGGCGCGTAAAGCGTGAAAGACCTTTAATCGAGTGTATGCATTGAGCTGTCTATAAACTATCGAGAAAAAAAAGTGTAAAATTTGCATTAGACAACAAAAATTTAGAACTTTTAAGAACCTGACCTTTGACCCTTGACCTTCTATCCCATGAAATGTTATCTAAGGCAATGCAATGTTCATTTCCTATATAACACCTTGGAATTGCCGCCAGACATGAATTCTGAAAGAGCAGACTCTACGCTTTAAAATGATATATAATTCAATTCAAATGAATTCTTTTAACCTATCTATATATTTGAAGAAAAAAAAAACACATACTCTAAAAAAACGTGACACGAGCAAAGTAGATGTGGTGTAAAAATGAAGTGCAATGTCTATTCAAGCGCTTATTCTTTGCCAAACCACGATAGTTGTGCGATGAATGGGGAAAAAGATAAAACAACACAACAAACAAAACATAAGCAAAGACAGGATGTAGACCACTGGAACAGCATCAACGAATGTTTACCAAATTAAACAGAAATTTAGCATGCTTTGTATTAAACTATTATGTTAAAGAATAATGCAAACTTTCAAATCATCATCCTTTCAAATATCAGAAGAGTTGAAACTGAAGAATGTGTATTTGTTTTTGAAATGAAAGGAGGTCTCTGATAAATGCCCTACCACACTCTTCTACAAAATAAGTGTTGCAGAAAAACTATTGAATAAATAATCTTCAATTCCTTTTGTAGATGAAGAAGAGCTGTTACAGATTAAAAAAAATATATATTAAAACTCAATATTGCCATGGTTGACCTCTTTCACCTTTTCTTCTTTTTTTCAGTCCTCACGTAAAACCAAGGGGTCCGACTTTTTGTTGGTTTTGTGATACACTGTGACACACATTCCTGGCAAACGCACATGTAATGTCGTTGTTGTTGTTGAAGATCTTACCTGACAGTTCGAAGCCTTGTCTGCTACGATCTTGTAGAAATCAGTTTCAAATTTTGAGTTAAACAAGTCCATTGCTACTTCGCGCAGCACAGTGCTGGAACACATTCCTTCCGCCAGGTCAAGTAACAAAGTTCTTCCGCAGTTGGAACGGTCAATATGTAACGATCGCTAATGGGAGAGAATATTGACAGTTTGAACAGTGATGATCACTAGGAGTGGAATGCTAAAAATCCAGGGATCAAGACAATTGAGTTGTGATACTTTCAATGGTCATATCTTTATTAACGTAATGCCGGGAAATAGTTTAGAAGGAAGGGCGAATGTTTTGTCTCTACTATACGAGTCCGGACTGAGAGTCTTGGGTTTGACTTCATCAACACGGATCTAGGTGCCCTAAATACAGGTGCGATACTGAATACTCATTATGGCGTTCCGCGTCAAACACGCTGGCCTCACAATACCATGAAACAGTTTGATTTTGAAAGAGAGTTGTGATTCTTTCAATGGTCATATCTTTAATGACGTAATGCCGGGAAATAGTTTAGAAGGAAGGGCGAATGTTTTGTCTCGTCTATACGAGTCCGGACTGAGAGTCTTGGGTTTGACTTCATCAACACGGATCTAGGTGCCCTAAATTTGATTTGATTTGATTTGATTTATTTCTGCTTAATTTCGTTACATCAGATAGGATCATGTACATGTCATTTATAACAAACAGTATATCGACACATAGTTTTTAGTACAATTATACAAGACAAATACAAACATATAAGCTTATGGAACTTAAACAGAAGGGTCTCCAAAATAAGCCGAGGCTTGACGGTATGGAGACTATATGCTTACCTACTCTGAATAGAATAGGGAATAGAGAAAGAGAGAAATAGGGAAGGGTAGGGGGAATAGGGAAATTTACAGAGTGTATGGGTACCACTCCAACTACTTTACAATAATAGTAATGATGATAAATACAATATGATAATGATATTAAAGTTAACACGTTCAATTGCCTTTGCCGGAGTAATGACCGAATATGCACTATGAAAATAATAATATGTGAATACAAAATATCTTATACGTATTGTTATCTGACATTGAATAAAATATATCGTGCTTAATTGTTTTATGTACGCAGTAATGGTAAGGCACCTCGTGCACATGTATGCTCATAATATATACATGATGTATCCTATACATACATTATACATACTCATATTCATAATATAGATAGATAAATAAATCGATATATGTATGCACACATCCATGCATTATGTATCACGTACATATTCATATACATTTGATTGAATACAATAAAAGAATCAGAATGTTATCCTGGGGAATACTGCTTAAGGAGGTGAAGTTTTACAGCCTTCTTAAATGAATACATAGTGGTCATGTTTTTAATTTCAATGGGAAGGGAATTCCAAGTGTCAGGGCCGGAGTGTCTGATAGAATGATGCGCGAGTGCGGTTTTGGGGTTAAAGACACTCAGTCGTGGCGAGTGGTTTGTGCGGCACGGAGACGAACGCAACACGCTGCCTCCCCCATTCTGTATCAAATGTAGTGACCCCCGAATGAGAATAGCGCTGGCTCAATGGGTCAGCGAAAATACGGTAGGCTACAAGAGAGCTCCCTGTGCTTATCTCCTAACCCAAAATGGCTGTCCCAGCGAGCCACGAGAGCTTCCGAATGGACGCTCACTCTCAGTGCGCATGCGCATGAAGAGAGGCCAAAAGAGCCACGCGTCTTCTGGCCTCTCTCCTCCAACCACCGCAGCTCGCGGTGACAATATTTGTGTATGATGCGTACACACACACGCACACACACACACACATACACACACACACACACACGCCGCAGCGTCTTCTGGCCTCTCTCCTCCAGCAGCTCGCGGTGACAATGTTTGTGTATGATGCGTACACACACACGCACACACACACACTTGTCTCAGTGGTAGCATTAAACAAACTTCGGTCGTTCGGAGTTTACGTACCATTAGGGATGGCGATCGGCTGCCTTTAAATAAATGTAAATTTGTGGATTGTCTGGTTGGATAAGAGTGAATATCTGAATTTGACCGAAATATTATGTTAAACATTGGAGGCAAGAGGTTTGACTTGAGACAAAACATAAATACAGCTTTTTTGGAGAAAATTTATATCATTTATCTTAAGGGATTTAAGCTGGAAAAACAATGGGTCGGTGTGATCTCGAGAGCGTGCTCGACTGCACACTCGTATTGCTTTTTTTCTGTAGGAGAAATATACGGTCTGTGTTACATTTGTGGGTTGCCCAGATAATGTTGCAATACGATATATATGGTAAGATTAAGGCATTATACAGGGTAAACAATACACGAGTTGGTAAAAAATACTGAAGCTTAGTTAACAGGCCAACGTTTCGGGATATAGGCAAAATGATGTGTTTTACATGATCATCCCATTTTAGGTTTTCATTTATATACTCACCAAGAAATTTATTAAATATTTTCCTTTCAAGAGATATACCATCAATATACAATTCATATTCTGGTAGATCAGCTTTTTTACATTTAAAATGAATGAAATTAGTTTTGCTTAAATTAAGTGCCAGTATAATTACTTTTAAACCATGTAGATAATTTCGGTAATTCATTGTTCAAAGTAGCAACTAGGTGGTTTAGGTCAGCATGTGAGTAAAACACATTTGTATCATCGGCAAATAATATATACTGTAACATAAATGATGCGTTTGAAATATCATTAATGTAAATTAAAAACAATAACGGCCCTAAGATCGAACCCTGGGGAACTCCACATGTTACAGGTAGTGTATTGGAGGATACTGAGTCAAAGGAAACAAATTGTTTTCTACATAACAAATAGTTTTCAAACCATGTAAGTGCAGTGCCCCGAACTCCGTAATGTCGTAGCTTATATAATAATATTTTGTGGTCAAGAGTATCGAATGCCTTGCTCAGATCCATAAATATACCAATTACATGTTTGCGATTTGCCAAGGCACCCGATACTCTATCAAATAACTGCATTAGCGCGTGATCTGTAGAATGATTGGTTCGGAAACCGAATTGATCAGGATTGAAGAAATCATTCTGACACAAAAATCCATACAACCTATTATACACAATTCTCTCGAGTATTTTGGAGAAACTAGAGAGAATAGAAATGGGACGGTAATTAGTTACACATGTGGGATCACCTTTTTTTTATAAATCGGTATTACTTTAGCAATTTAGAAGGAACTTGGAAAAATACCAGAAGAAAGATATGGACTAAGGGAGACAAAATACTACCTATAATCTGCTTAAGTAAATTGGTGCTGATTGGTGCGATACTGAATACTCATTATGGCGTTCCGCGTCAAACACGCTGGCCTCACAATACCATGAAACAGTTTGATTTTGAAAGAGGGTGAGGATTTCAAATTCTTTGATGTGTGCACACAGACAAACACAGACACAAACACATACATCTGCCACATATTGTTTTGAACATTAATTCCCGATTTGGAAACCAGTGAGCAACTCACCGCTTGGTTACAGTGCACCATGAAGACGACACCTGACTTAGTGTGCTCTGACATATCAGGAGACAGTCTGTATTTATCCCATCGTTCTCCCACTGCTTTAGCTGCCTCCTCAGTGTGACATTCAAACGCAACATCAACGCAGAAATACTGGTGGGCACACTTTGTCAATCCATCGATGATATCAAGGCGAATCTCATTACGTAAGGTTGAGATGAAATACAGAAGGTAGCGGAATTGCTCAAATTGGGCAAGAAGTTTGTTTTTCAGTTGACTGTAGTCGGCGTGATTATTGGTGTACACATTTTCAATGTATACTCTTGCAATATACTCTTGGAACAATTTGTGGGGAAACGAAACCGTTGATAAAACGAGGGATTGAGTATTGATATTCCGCAGACGCCTCCTGTTGATGACATCTCTTTCTCTCGTCAGAACCCCAACCCTGCAGCATATTTCCAAAGTATCAGGACACTCTCTAAATTGGTCTTCCTGAAATATCATATTGTTTTGCAACAAACCGGTCAATGCTATCTCACTTATGTCTTGAATTGCCCTATCCGCTTCCTTTAAATGATCATGGGCGTTCTTGCTCTTTTCATTTTGGAATGCTTTTGCCGCGTAGTGTTTTCCCAGGAAAGTGATCATTTCTCCAAAAATCTCAGAGAAAGTTTGCATTCTTGTCAGTTCCTCTCGTTCCTCTTTACTGAATTCTTCCCACATTAAACAGAGCATTGCAGAGTAGATGGGAAACGGAGCCATGTTCGACTGGATCACATCATTTTCCTCCATGAAAGTGATTAAGTCTTCTGCCAAAGCGTCCTTCTGTCTTATCCGAAAGTATTTCTTGATATAAACTGATAAATTGTCCATGTTAAATCCGTCAACTCTGATAAATGTGTAACTTTCTGCAAGGCTTTTGACAGCGGTGAATTCATGTCTTCTCCACGGCCTCGTGGTCACAATTACCTTGCATGACTCATATTGGTCTAATGCTAAGATTCGAATGATTTCACTGCTGCTCCTTTCTTCGATTTCTCC
Source organism: Diadema antillarum (assembly GCF_040938485.1). Lineage (NCBI taxonomy): Eukaryota > Metazoa > Echinodermata > Echinoidea > Diadematoida > Diadematidae > Diadema > Diadema antillarum. The sequence goes on along the minus strand of NW_027272423.1, from coordinate 135,965 downwards.
GTTAAACTCGTCGAATCCATCAAATACAATAAGAATTTTATTCAAGTTGTTCGAGATATATCGGTCTATTTGATCTTGTGTTGCTAAATTTGAGTCAGATAAATAAGTTTGCACTATACTACCGATACTTTTCCCGTCGGTCACATCTCGAAGAGGAATTACGAGCACCATATCGAGATCCTGGAGAATCCGTCCCTGGCACCAGTCCCAGGCTATCTTAGAGCACAGCGTTGTTTTACCTACGCCACCTTCACCCTGGATCAAAAGGCGTTTGGAAAGGCTTGAACTTACATCATTAGTTACAAGGTCTTCGTACGTTATAGGTGAAGCTTTGCGCATGTCACCTAGGTCTAATAGACTCAGATTTGTATAAATGGCATCCAAGTTAACACTATCCATAAAGTTGAGTGGATCCACAGTGACATTGCGTCGTGACAACCGGTAATACACCTTAAGCTCTTCTTTGATTTGCTGTACTTGTCCCTTCGTAAGAGATGATGAGAGCAGTGCTAATGGAAAGCAAACCAAGACAAAAATTCATTAAACATAGATATAGACTTATAATTATGCATATTATGCATACCTATCGTATTATATGTATCCATACTAAAAAAAAGGGGGGGGGGGTATTAAGTGAACTGTTTAGTTCTCACATATTACGGATGTACATACTATATACTGATTATGCTATACATTTCTTTTAAAAACATTATAATTCAGATATGTTTCTTAGGCGCAATTTTATCTGTGCAAAGATTTTTGTTCATTTTAACATTATTACGTAGAGTTTTTGATATTGCGTTTCTGCACAAGAATAGACCATAAATACCAGAACCTTGACGGAAACAAAACGAATTGCCGTACAATGGAATCTGTACGATTCCAGTTGCGTAATTTTGGTTTTATTCGGAAATATTTGACAAAAAGAGCAGCAGAACAATTTATACATTCTCGTAATTTCTGACGTATAGATTGTTGTAATTCTTTGTTTTTTGGCATGTCAACAAATCAACGCTCTACAAATTCTTCAAAATTCTGCCGCAAGATTACTGACCTATAGTAGGAAAACTGCTCACATTACATCAGTGTTACGTTCTCTTACTTGGCTTCCTGTTGAAAAGCGATATGCTTTCAAAATTGCTCTTCTTGTGTATCATGTGGTTCACTCAACTGCACCCGAGTATCTCCAGAATTCGTTATATTGTAAAAACCATCCTCGTAGAGTTTGAGCATCTACTTCCTTTTCATTTCAGATACCTAACGTTAAGCATTCATGGGGAACTCGTTCTTTCTCCCACATTGGACCAAAAAGATTGGAAAGATATTCCTGTGACTGTTCACCAGTCATCCTCTGTGGAATTGTTTAAAACATCCCTAAAACATATATGTTTAAAATGTTGTAGGAATAAAAAAAAAAGTTAAGATGTCTCATAACTGCTTTATCTTATTATTTCTTTCTTTCTCTCTTCTCCTAACCTTAACACTAAAAGCGCCATGAGTATCTTTTGATGGACTGCTGTGCTTTAAGAACATACAGTATTATTATTATCATAATTATGATGATGATGATTATTATTATTATTATGGTATCATCATTATGAAGTCAATGTCACCTAATGTATCAATCTTTGTTAATTTGTATTTGTAATACATTGTCATTGCTACTATTCCAAAGCACGCCTGAATAACCCTATTTTCGTTTGTATAAAACTGCAACTCCTTCTTATTCCAATCATTTCTTAAATATGGATTCTACAATTAGTTACCAAACTTTAATCTTTTGTGTTCTTCATTTTAAATAATTCGACTCTAGGGGGATACATGTCAACTCTTCGGGAAAACAGAAAAAAAGAAAGCACAACTGCTAATGAGAATGTTCATTTATTTTTGGAAGCACCAGACCGTACTTGGATCACAATTCATAATGAATTACAATTACGTGACAAGTAAAAACATGTACTATCATAATGGTAAATAAGAATTAGAGAAGGCAAGAAAACGTTGTATTCATTACACACTTCTCCATACCCAGCATTAATGTTTCTTCTTCATCAACTCGCTCCGGTCTCCGCCAGCAGGGATTCCAGCCGCATCCTGTGAAATAGAACATCAAGAAAAAAATACAATATCAAAAGGTGGTATGATATTATGTATTTAATATATTATATATATACATATATATATATGAAGGGTTTGTTTGCAAAAACCGATAAGTCCATTTTTGAAGATTTTGAAGTACGATGTCATAAAGTACAAAAATACCTTTTGAATGATATATTGGTCACTACATATAAAGGTATATTTCTGAAGTTATGGTCAAAAGAAGCAAAATTTTTCTTATTATTCTCTTTATTTTTCTTGACCTTTAATCGCAAATATCTCCATTTGGCAAGTACATATGGACTTATCGGTTTTTGCAAACAAACTCTTCATATGTATATATTCATTTACCTTGGACCACGGAGTGGTTCATTTGCTTTGGGCGCGCGAAGACCGGTCCGTGCGCTCAAGGTCAATGAATATTACGCTCTGCTGTACATTACATAGAACCCTTTTTTCCTGAATCCTTCACAAACTTTTCGCATATATCATTCGCTGTATCTAACTCGTACTACCATGACTGGGCATGAAAGTGAAGTGAATCTATGGTACTGGTGTCCGTTCTGATGACATGTATAAAAGAAGAGGGGCGTTACAAAACAACAAACTTGAATAATTAAGTCAAATATACCTTTTCTATATACTTTAAATAACAGTGTGTGGATGAAACAAAAATTCACATTTAAATACGTTTTAATCACGGTTCTCTCCTTTTCTCCTCCTAGAAATAACACTACGCCAATATGAATGAACATATTAGGAATTTGACTGCCCATACGCTAAATTGAACAATTGAAATACCATTTTCCTCCATGTGCTGGCAAATTTGAATGACTAAAGAGCACGTGCCAATTTGAATGCCCGTTTTACGAATCGAAAGGCACATGTGCGAATTTCACTGATCGAAATGCTAAATTGAATGAACCTTGTATCAAATTGACTGACAAAGGTACAAACTTAGCGGAGAAAACCTATATCATTATTATGATTATCATTATTATAATTATTATTATTATGACTATGATTATCATTATTATTATTATTATTATTACTACTACTATTACTATTATCATCATTAAATCAAAACGAGCAGCTGGATTTTGACACACTTAGTAAATAAGCCTAAATCTACCCATATGAATTATACTAATTTAAAAATCAGTCTCTTCATTTTCCCAAAAGCTATTTAAGTTGAAAGTGCATGCGGTTAAAGGATATTTACGAAATACAGACAGTGACAGAAGGATCTCTACTATATGTGTTTTAGTATAATCCACATAAACAAGTTCTTGAAAACCAATAAAGATCACAGTTTTCTCATTTCTTTTATGAACTTTTGTTTTTCAGTAAGATAAATCAACATTATTGCTCTGTCAGAAAGTGCAAACAAATTAAAGTTGACTAGGTTGACCCCTTTCACTATTTTAAGTCATATTATGAAACTGGGTCGTGCGACTTTTTGTTGGTTTCGTGATTCAAGTTCACACAATGATTAAGTAAATGCATAAGCACACACACGCTTTTCGCTTCTTTTTTTTTGTCGGTGTCACCTGACACTGCAATCACATGTGAATATACAATCGTAGTATTTCTATGGCCTGTAATAGAAAATAAACTTAGGGCCTACGCAAAATGCAAATTGATAATTTCGGATATGAGATTACGTAGAGAGAGAGAGAGTTATCTAGATGGTTCGAAAACAAAGCACAAAACAAATAAATGAATAAATGATTAATGAAACAACGAAATATCGACACCTTTTCTTGGTAGGAAGTGCGGATGATACTTTTGCAGAAACTTTCCAACAAGGGAGAAGAGGATGGATACAGCCACGGATACACCAATGACTAGTCCAACGATGAAACCAACATTATCACGTTTTCCTGAAAGTTGGTCTAGACGCAATGAAAAACGTGTTATCCTTTCGTCACTCTGTTTCATCGAAAATATGAAACATGTGTATTAATTAACATGACCTTTTGCTGCAATATGTTATATGTCTACGTAACTGGGTAGTGCGACAAAGTATTTTACTACTAGGTTACGACAATTTCTCACTATAATCATTATCACTATATCACACAATACTAGGAAAACTCGCGGGATAGCCTCAAGGTTATCTTTTTTTTTCAATTTTTTTTTTTACATATGAAGTTATCGACTCATACAGATATAATCTGGTCAAAACCCAAACCAAATTCATTCACAATATTTGTACCTCTTTCCATGAATCATTTGGTAGTGCCAACAAAAGCGATTAAGTGCTAATTTGTTATTGTTAAAAAAGGGAAACTTTGTTCACAACCTGATATGGGCAGAAGAGTGAGTTCCTTGGTCGATGTTCCATTCAGCGAGTCACCAGTAGCTATACACATGAAGGTCTGTTCCTTTCCTTGTCCAGATGAAATGGATATTGTTTCACTCCTCTCGTATGTGCCGTCAGATAACATTTTCTGTCTTGAAACCACGGAATTCAGTCTCTTTCCAGGTTCTTCAGTCCATAGCATGGAAATGTTAGGCTTGAATCCACTCACAACACACGTAAGATTAAAGGTGGCAGTGCTAGGCTTAGTAATTTGGTATGTACACCCACTCTGACTGGACTGAATTTTATCAACGCATTCCTCGATTGTATGGTCTGATGCCATCGCTAGGGGGAAAGAAAAAATAGTTGCAAAATATCGAATAAAAATTTTGCCTTTGTTGCATGGAGTTCTGTAGATTGTGTTTTGGGAAATGCAGACTGTGTTATCCGATTCGATGAAATACTTGCGTGGGGGCCGCTGTTGTGCATCGAGCGGCAACAACACTGATAGTGAAGTCCAGCCTTGTATTAGATTGATATGGTACGTTACGGTAAGGTACGGCACGTAAACCTTTGGAGCTTTCGAGCGTTCTTCTGGCTCGGTTTTGGTACGTTTTTGAGAGCGTGTGTTCTAACGCATCATAATTTTGTTCCTTGTATTTACCAGAACAAATAAAAAAGACAAATTAATAGAAAAGTGTACTTAAACAAGAACGTTATATAGACTTTGTTACTTGGCCAATGTGCTCTGACGAGTAAGCAATAACAGTGCATAATTATATTCATATAGGTTAAAGCGGAGAAGGTGAAATTGCATTCTACTGTTACATTAAGAATATGAATGCCTGTAACCTCTTGTTAAAAGGAAGATAACGATTGGCACGTTCAATAGTGGACTGTGAAGCATGGGATAATTCCTAAAGTTGTGCGCATGCGCATCCACGAGGATGTTCTTCATTACTGGTTGCAGATGTCTCGAACGTGTTCACCCTAGTGTTTTGCCGTCGTTTGAACCTACAGAGACGACGTTGTTGGTGTGATATCTGCACGTAGCATTATGCGAGGCATAACATTTCAACCTACAAAATGGCCCTAATTTACTCGATTCTGCAAGCAGAAGCAAGTGGAATGGAAGCGTAAATTTCTGACAACTAATACATACATTTGTCTGTAATTTGTCTTTAATTAAAACAATTATGTTACAGAATAACCTACACAATCAAAAAGTTTCATATCTGAATCGGCAATAATGGCAGTCAGGTTGCAGCATACAGTCCCAAACGCCGAATTTGGTGCCAGCCGTGAAACTACTTCAGTCTAGGCACACAAGTAAAATATGCAGGCGCATAAAGTTGGATCTAGCGTCATAATGTATAACAACATGAATTCATCAAAGTACCGCTGATATATGCGAAGGAAATTTTCTCCAAAAGTCTATGGAGATTCGGCATGATTATGATCTTGCAATTACAACTGCAAAGATGACATTACTGAGCTGATTGCGCCGTCGTCGCGTGATATTGAAAGTTCGAAAGAATTGATTTACGTGGCTCGTCAATATTGCGTGTACTCAAACCAAAGAAAGATAAAAAAGGACACATGCTTCGCAGTCCTATATCAAACACGCAAGTCGAAAAGTCCGTAATATTTCATTTTTCATTTCATTTATTTCCACATCCTGATAAAAAGCATTTACAAAAAATACAGGAATGATACATACACAGTAGGACATTGCAACAATACAAGAAAAATAAGTCCAACTTACACGGATTTTACAACAAACAATCACAACATAAAAGCAGCTATTTCATTTTGTGGGGGGATCAACATAGACCTTTGGTCTTTCTATGGCTGATCCCAAGTGTTACAGCAAAGAATAGTTACATTGATGCAATACACACAAGAAAAACTATACTACAAAAGTGCACAATACATATGAGAAGGCAAGAGTTATCAAAGTGTGGTGCTTGTACATTGCATAAGACTTCAAATTTATAATATATCTTTATGAACAAGGAATGATTTGTTTTTTCTTTTAAATATTGAAAGTCTATTAGACAGCTTTATCACATTTGGCAAATCGTTCCATAGAACATGTCCCGTATATTTGAAAGTGTATCTTGAAATGCAATATCTAAAATTTGGGACATTATTGTACACTGACAACTTGTTTATCAGCTGCACAAATTCCTGCCCTTTATCCTTCTTTTTATTCAATGATTCGTGAAAAGTTGAATACACTGTGCGATTTGTAGCTCCGAAACTAAAAGAAACATACCATAAAGTGACAAAATACACTTAATTGGAATGAACAAACCTTCGCAATTAGAAACCCATTTCATTTGAACAGACGAATTCCCGGGGTATATACTATACAACAAATTATACTTTTATGTGGGTATCAATCCCTTCTTTATTTTCGAATAAAGGAACCTCTAGCTTCAGGAAATAAGTGTGTTTGGAATATGAAGATTCAGAATAAAGAAGAATATCATTTTAATGTACCTGCATAACAAAGAAAAACCCATATTGAATGACCTGCATGCATGTCTAGCGTGCGAGAGTAATAGATTGGCATAAATGCCTACTAGTATACAGTGTAAAGAGTTTGCCACTGTCTGTTTCGCATTCTCTTCTATAATGAATAGTGCTTTAGAGCGCAGTTTTAGTATATCACTCTAGTAACCATGATTGCTGCTATGAGGAAACATGCTTCAATGCTGGGGAAATATTCTAATAGTCCTGCCAGCTCCTTTGAATATTCTTATTTCCAAGGCCCAAGTAAGGCACAAAACTTTAGAAAGTAAATTCCTAAGAATAAGGGGTAAATTATTGTGAGAGTTCAAACAAAGCTCATTATGTCCTTGTGCACGGCTTTGAAAAGGATTTCAGGGAAGCTGTATTAATTTTGCAGCATAAACGATACCTTCTCTTACCGTTTCAGCAAAATATCACTTACATGTAACCGTCAAGAGAGTGGAGAGCTCAAAATCCTCCGAATTCGTCAAAACCACTTGACACATGTAGAGACCCTCATCTGCCACCTCCAAGTTAGTAATGACGAGACTAAAATTCTTGTCGATGTGGAACCCTTGCTCGCCGCTCTCAAATTTCCCGTAGATGAATGCAGCCTTGGTCGTCCTCGGCTGCTCTCGTGAGCTACTCTCCTTGACCCAGATTACAGCTTCAGGCTCTCCTTCAAAGTTACATGGCAGCCGGATGTCGTCACCTTTCCATCCTTGAACGATGGGGGCAGTGTTTCTCACTGGTGATATTAATAGAAATGAAATGGCTAAGCCACGACAGTGGAAACGTTGACTTTTGGCTTGTCCTTCTAACTCGCCTGTAATTTGATTTTATTTGAAAGGAATTCCACAAAGGAAATAAAGATTCCGGAAATTTAACGTATTTATAGAATATGGCTTGAGCATTAAAATTATGTTGAAACCAATGAAATACCTTCCATTCCGAGTAAAAGGAACATTTTAGCAAATATAAACCGTCAATGGGAGTTCTTCGTTTCTGAATATCGAATGTTTATAACTGTCCTGCCTTGTAAAGTAAATAATACCAGCTTATACTGAAAGCTCTTTTGCTTCTGTTATGTTGGCGTACAATGTACTTAAAATACAATTTACTTATATAAGTTAAAGCTAGGTATACGCCGTATACTCGTAATCTGTCCGTAGTTTTCTGCGTCTGAATTATCACGTGTATCATCTTTCATGACTTCATGTCTTGAACCTTATTTACAATGTACGTCGACGAAGGGTAATTTGTCAGTAGTATTCAAACTATCCTAATATTTCCAGTTTTAATGTGTTGCTGATTATATCAAAAAGATGAACCATAGGCGTTGAAGTAAGCTAGATTGAATAATTAGGTATTTTGTTTATTAGATTAAGTGGCTTAATACCCTATTACAGTCTTTAATTGAGCTCGGACTATTCGACACGTACAGTAAAACAGTGTCCATTATTACTTTGCCATGTGTTTCGATAATATGATACGATCCTTGTGACCATGTTACTGTAATGAATTTGTTGTCCCAGGGCATTTCTTTTCTATTTTTTTTTAAAATTAGCAAGTCGAACACTATGGAATATAATGCCACACTGAAACCTTTTGAAGAATCTATATCCATTAATATGATTTTTGTTAATAATATTTGGCGGCTTTCGGGTTGGCTTCCTCTTTTTGAATAGGTCTTGAACCTTTTTCCTGACATAACGGACAGTGCTAAGAAACCACATGAGAAGAGATACACTTACCTTCTACAGCAAGGCCACGTACAGAAGCAGCCAATGTTAGTAGCAGCACGGCGCCGTATTTTATATCCATCGCAGCTGGGCAGTCAAAGACTAAGATATTTGGTAGAACTTAAGGAGAGCATACAAACTCAGGTAAAGTCTGTGGATTCCTTTTTTCATCACATTTCTCAAAATGAAATGAGAGGCGACCAAACCTCATGAAAGGAATGCAAGTATACGCGTATAATGAACTGCAGTTTTTGTACTCCTGGCAAGGTACTTAATCCTCATCCACAGCCCTTGGTAAAGAACATTGGTACGCGGTTGCTTTATATATCTAATGCCTACTTAGTCATCACGTAAAACGACATATGCGCTACGCAAATAAAGTCAATCCGTTTGAGAGAAACGGGATTCTTTTTGCAGAATTTGTGTAAAGAGGTATGATGTGGCGTTTTTCCTTGTCAAGCAGCCGTCTGCTCACAAATGCGTTGAGTTATCTCTATTTCGAGATCATGTGGTGTACACCTGGCATAACGTTTAACAAAGTGTTTGCCATTTCATTGTAGACGTGGCTCAAGGTTCAATGTGAGATATGTTTGCATTTGAATATCATTGGTGCATGACGATGATGTCGAATGGCGCAAAAAGCGACAAATCACTGTATATAGTGGCCAAAGGTCAACCTAATAAAGAGTTATTCAATTTCGTTTTCCTCATGCTCGTGGTGTGCCGAAGAAGTTATCAAAAAATGAACCAAGCTGTGCATTTCAACAGCGTATAACAATAATCTTGTCGGTACTCTCTTTGTTAGCAATACATACTCAGGAGATTGAGTTATCTGGCTCGAAAAATACAAGGTCCGTATGAGACCGTGCAAACTGTACGCGTATAATAATGTAGGTAAAGGATCGACTGTATGCGGATACATTACGTTCAAGGAGCTAAAAATTATCACGATCCCACAACCGTATCCATCCCGTTCATAATATTAACATCAAGAATCTACGAATAATCAACTGAAAAGACGCCCAAGATGCATAACACTACATCTACAGTGTCACATCCACAGCACAGGAGTAACATTAGTCACTGCTCTAAGTTACAATTCAAAACATAAAAAAACAATACTTTAGTACCCCACACCTTGTATTAACTCGATCTCGCTGAGGTGGATACTTTCCATAATGAGTGTGCAAACGAAGAGCTAAAAAATAATTTGAGTTATCTACCTTATATCAAATCAGCAGCTGCAATAAGCTTCCAAGGAATGACAAATTAGCACCAGGGTATATAACCTATACACAGTGTGACCACACTTGTTGATGCAACGCCTTGTACTGATGCGAACTTGTTGTTAATATAATAGAGATAAATACAAATTCAAATCAGTTACCTTGGTAGATTCGCCTAGAGACAACGTTTCAAAAAATGTATGGATATTTTCAATTCATATTCCTCAGTTCTGAAAAAAAAGGTCAACTTAGCTTTTAACATTGTTTATTGTAAATCGTCCGTCGTGCGTCATTATTTCGGTTTTTTTTCTTAAAAACCAATGGCGATTTTATTTTACAAATCTTGGCTGGTAGGATCCCTCGGGGAAAGGATTTCAATTTGTTGACCATTTTCAGGCCATTTGACTCCCATTTCTTTTTCCTTTTCTTCAATACACATTGACATATTTTCAACAAAATTGGCAGGATGGGTAGATTAATAGAATTGGAAATGGTCATTTTTCCACACTTAGAGAGACGCAAAACCTCGGGAGGGTGGAATCTTCACAGATCTGTTTCAGATGCATGCATGAGGAATAAAGAAAGTTAGTGCGACGAAAAAGTATAAGGACCTACACGGGCCCTTAAAAACGTCATGTTTTATACTTCACATGTAGTAATGAGGGGGCGGTACCACGATCATTGCCGTTTTACTCGCTACAGTTTCGAAATTTATTTCTATGGAGTGATCTTTTTTTTAAACAGTGAATGGATTACATGATACAGCGATGAGTGAGTAAATTGATACCGTTATTTGAGTGTAATGGAACCCAGTAAGCACAACTATAAATATACTCATAACATTTTAAAGCATTTTAGGCCTACGCATCGATTGGGTTCTACATTTTAAATGATTGAATAAATTGCAAAAAAAAAAAAAAACACCCTAATATTATCAGAGACTCACCTCTTATATGGCTCACTCTGTTTTGTTTTTATATCTCAGCAACGTCAAACCAATTTTCATATAGTAGACCTTAATCTCTTCTTAAGATTGAATGCTATTTATCTCTTTATAATTTCTGAATCACCAATCTCAACCAAAGCCATAACATCCTTTTAATGCCTAAACGTTCTTATTATTAATATTATTATAATGATGATGATGATGATGATTATAATTATTATTATTATTATTATTATTATTACTATTACTATTACTATTACTATTACTATTACTATTACTATTACTATTATTACAGTATCATTATCTACAAGATCGAAAGCCCTTAAACTTGTTTTCAACCTACATACGCGAATGGATAATTTTGTCCAAAATCAAGAACAGGTTCCTCACTTTTCCATTAATGTGAAGGCAAATGTAAAGGAAAAAAGAACACGAAACACACATACACACACACACGCATACACAAACACGATAAACTGCCATGTGAGCAAACTCAAATCATAGCGCAAACAATGCAAAGTCCACCGTTTCCTATATATGCATGTAAATGATTGAAGCCACAGTGACATACAGGTCACAGATCAACACGATTGCGCAGCAGTGTTCATTTTTTAAATATATTTGTCACGTAGGCCTTTTGTGTACGCATTTTAATTATTGTCTCATAAGCAGGATCTCACAACCATGCGTGTCACAAGTAGGTTCTTCTGGTGAAGACAACAAGCTCAAGCAAACTGGTCTGAAAGAATCTTCAGTTCATACTCTCTGCCGGTAAGCATCTCATGTTAAACGAAAAATACAATGTTCTGTGCTTTTGTTCGTTCATTTTGCTATGTTGGTAATAGAGGTGAGAGATTAGTGCGCTAAAGTCTTGGAACCAAAGAAAACGAGATTGGTCCATAGACTTTAGTAAGATATAAGATATTGTACTTGCATACTGTTTTCCCTTAAAATGATATGCGCCATAGTGGTAAATGCCGAATAGCGCGTTATGCGCATTTCACTTTTGTTACAAATGCAAATCTTACATTCGTCAGCGTGGTCAGTCTTTACTTTCTTACTCTCTTTACTTGTATTATGGAATTACATAATCATGTAATGTAACAATCAAATTGGAAATTTCACGTGTACTGTATAGATGAAATGTGAATCCAAAAGGGCTTGTTTATGCTGAATACATTCGAGCATTTAGAGTTTGAAGTTGTTTGCCACTCAGTGGAATTGAAATGAGGAATTTGAACGAAATTGAACATCTATCAAACTGGCTCGAAATTGAATGCCAACCTTGCGCCGTTCAATGAAAGGAACTTCTATCTAAATTGAATGAAATAGAACCTAAGAGGAGCGACATTAAACGGAATTGAAGGATCGAAGAATAAATGAACAATGAGAGCAGAGCATTGATAAAATCAGCTTCGAACGCCTTTCATTAATTCTAATGCAAATCTGATTAAACCTTGGGGGGGGGGGGACCTAACAATGACAAAGTGTACATGCTCTATTCTTTGTATCTTTGACCTCCTGCCCATTTTGTTCATACTTTACGCATTCTAGGACTTCAAAGGATGCTAACACTGCACACATTGATGATTCGAGACTACTGCTGTGGAAATATCACGATGTCGCAACGCTGCTAAATAAAGACAGCTCTGGACTATGACAATTAAAAAGGTGAAACTCCACCACAATGGAGAATAGAGAATTAACAAAGAGAAATGGACTCCAGTGCACTGACTCTCCAAATTTGAACAATGGAAATGACGTACAGACAGTAATCACTGACGGCAATGATTCGTTGTATCATGCATGTGAAAATGGAGATCTCTCTGCTGCAAAAACCCTTGTCGAGAGGGGAGCGGACGTGAATGCTGTCAAAAAAGATGGTATTACACCTTTACACAGGGCATGTGAGAATGGACATGAAGAAGTTGCGCATTTTCTTCTTGAGCAAGGGGCTGACGTAAATGCAGCTGATGAAAACGGTTTCAATCCCATCATCCTTGCATCTATGAAAGGATATACAAAAATTGTCTCTAATCTTCTAGATCATGGAGCTTATGTCAATGCAGCAGTGGTTAACCATAATAATATTACACCACTACAGAATGCAAGTATCAATGGACATCTACAAACAGTGCGCTGTCTTGTTGAACATGGAGCTGATGTTAATATTGCTGATAACAAAGGTTTAACTCCCCTCATCCTTGCATCTACCACAGGACAAAAAAGAGTTGTTTCCTATCTTTTAGATCGTGGAGCTGACGTTAATGCAGTTGACAATGACGGTGATAGTTCGTTACATAATGCATGTAAAAATGGACATCTCACAGTTGTCAAAGACCTGATAGACCAAGGGGCTAATAAGAATTCAGTAACCACGAAAGGTCACAGTTCGTTGCATCTTGCATGCAAGAATGGACATCTCAAAATAGCCAAAATGCTTGTTGAAAGTGGAGCAGATGTGAATACTAGAGATATAAACGGTAATACATTGCTAAAAGTTGCTTGTTTCAACGGACATCGGATTGTTGTCCAATATCTTCTTGAACGAGGAGCTGACGTAAATGCAGCTAATGAAAAGGGTTTTAATCCACTCATCGTTGCATGTCAGGAAGGACATGAAAATATTGTTTCACACCTAATAGACCTTGGAGCTGATGTACATGCAGTAAACCATAACGGTGTTAGTTCCTTACATTTTGCATGCAGAAATGGACATCTCACAGTAGCCAGAATCCTTGTTGACAGGGGAGCAGAAGTGAATGCTACAGCGAAAAACGATGATACACCACTGATTCTTGCTAGTTTGAACGGACATCTGAATGTTGTCCAATATCTTTTTCAACAAGGAGCTGACATGAATGCAACTGATGAAGATTGTTTCAACGCCCTCATTTGTGCATCTCAAGGAGGACATGAAAACATTGTTTCATACCTAATAGACCATGGAGCTGATGTACATGCAGTAAACCATAAGGGTATTGGTTCGTTATATTTTGCATGCCAAAATGGACATCTCACAGTAGCCAGAATCCTTGTTGACAGGGGAGCAGATGTAAATACTAGAGCGAAAAACGATGATACACCGCTAATTCGTGCTAGTTTGAACGGACATCTGAATGTCGTCCAATATCTTTTTCAACAAGAAGCTGACATGAATGCAACTGATGAAGATGGTTTCAACGCCCTCATTTGTGCATCTCAAGGAGGACATGAAAACATTGTTTCATACCTAATAGACCATGGAGCTGATGTACTTGCAGTAAACCATATGGGTAATGGTTCGTTATATTTTGCATGCACAAATGGACATCTCACAGTAGCCAGAATCCTTGTTGACAGGGGAGCAGATGTGAATACTAGAGCGAAAAACGGTGCAACACCACTAAGGGATGCTAGTTTAAAGGGACATCTAAAAGTTGTCCAATATCTTGTTGAACAAGGAGCTGACGTAAATGCAGCTTCTATAAAGGGTACCAATCCACTCATCAATGCATCTAAGAAAGGATACGAAAATGTTGTTTCATACCTAATAGACCATGGAGCTGATATACATGCAGTAAATCATGACGGTGTTAGTTCGTTACATTTTGCATGTGTAGAAGGACATCTCACAGTAGCCAAAATCCTTGTTGACAGGGGAGCAGATATGAATTCTACGGCGAAAAACGGTAATGCACCACTATATCTTGCTAGTTTGGAAGGGCATCTGCAAGTTGCACAATATCTTCTTGGACAAGGAGCTGACGTGAATGCAGCTGATGAAGAGGGTGTCAATCTCCTTATGGCTGCATCTAAGGAAGGATATGAAAATATTGTTTTACACCTAATAGACCTTGGAGCTGATGTACACGCGGTAAACTATGAGGGTGATAGTCCCTTGCATTTAGCCTGCCACAATCGACATCTCAGAGTAGCCAAAATCCTTATAGATCAGGGAGCCGACGTGAATTCAGAAACCAAAGATGGTGTTACACCTTTACAAAACGCATGTAAAAACGGGAAACTTGAAATAGCACAGTATCTTCTGGAAGAAGGAGCTGACGTAAATGCATCTGATGAAGAAGGTTTCAATCCCCTCATCCTTGCATCTACGAAAGGTTACCATTACCTTGTTTTTCACCTTTTAAACCATGGAGCTGATGTGAACACAGCAACCTTTGACGGTGAAACGTCGTTGGATAAAGCATGTGAAAATGGACATCTCATAACTGCCAAAATTCTTGTAGACAGAGGAGCAGACGTGAATTCATCTAATAAACATGGCATTACACCTTTACAAAGAGCTTGTAAGAATGGACACGTAGACATTGTACGCTATCTTGCTGAAAAAGGAGCTGACGTAAATACTGCAGATCAAGCAGGTTTCAATCCCCTATTTCTTGCATGTCTAAAAGGGCACCAAAGTGTTGTTTCATACCTAACAAACCATGGAGCTGATGTGAATACAGTAGCCATTGACAATCATAGGCCTTTGCATGTTGCATGTGTAAATGGACATCTCGCAGTTGTCCGAATTCTTGTTGACATGGGGGCAGATGTGAATACTAAAACAAGAGATGGTGCTACTCCGCTATATTATGCTAGCGCAAAAGGACATCTACAGGTTGCTGACTTTCTTGTCGATAAAGGAGCTGACGTTCTGACAGCTGATAAAAAGGGTTCAACTGCCCTCATCCGTGCATCTGGGAAAGGATACGAAATTATCGTTTCACACCTACTACACCATGGAGCTGATGTGAATGCTGTAACCACTAATGGCACAAGTTCTTTGCATGTTGCAAGCGACAATGGTAATCTCAAAATTACCAAAATCCTTGTCGACAGGGGAGCAGACATTAACTCTGCAACGAATACTGGAGTTACACCTTTACAAAACGCATGTAAAAAGGGGGAATGTGAAGTAGCACAATATCTTCTTGACAAAGGTGCCGACGTAAATGCATCTGATGCACAAGGTTTCAATCCCCTCATCCATGCAACTAACAAAGGACAGCTGAGTATTATTTCTCCCCTTTTAAACCACGGAGCTGACGTGAATTCTGTAACGATTGATGGGGAAAGTTCTTTGCATAATATGCATGCAAAAATGGCGATGACGCAATTGTCAACATCCTTGTGGACAGGGGAGCAGACGTGAATTCTGCAACGAAAAAAGGTGTTACACCTTTACAAAACGCATGTAGGAATGGATATGCAGACGTTGCATGCTACCTCGTTGAAAGGGGAGCTGACATGAATACTGCTGATGAAACAGGTTCAAATCCCCTATTTCTTGCATGTCTGAAAGGGCTCCACGGTGTTGTTTCATGCCTAACAAAGCAGGGAGCTGATGTGAATGCACCAGCCATTGACGATCACAGGCCTTTGCATGTTGCATGCGTCAATGGACACCTCACGGTTGTGAACGTCCTTGTAGACAAAGGGGCAAATGTGAATACTCTAGCCAAAGACAATGTTACTGCGCTATATTATGCTAGCGCAAAAGGACATGCACAGGTCGCTGACTATCTTGTCGATAAAGGAGATGACGTTCGTGCAGCTTATAAAAAAGGTTCCACTTTCATCATCCGTGCATCTGGGGAAGGATACGTAAACATTGTTTCACTGCTAATACACCACGGAGCTGATGTAAATGCTGCAACCATTAACGGTACAAGTTCATTGCATGTTGCAAGTGAATATGGACATTTTACAATTGCCAAAATCCTTGTCGACAGGGGAGCATACGTTAACTGTGAAACGGATACTGGTGTTACACCTTTATACAACGCATCTAAAAAAGGAAAATTTCAAGTATCAAACTATCTACTTGAAAAAGGAGCTCACGTCAATGCATCCGATAAACAAGGTTTCAGTCCTCTCACTATCGCATCTATGAAAGGACACATCACAGTGGCCAAAATCCTTGTTGACAGTGGGGCAGATGTAAATCATAAAGCAAAACGCTGTGTTACACCGCTATATCTTGCTAGTTTTAATGGACATCTGGGAGTTGTACGATATCTTGTTCAACATGGAGCTGACTTAAATGAAACTGATGAAAAGGGTTTAAATCCACTTATCAATGCATCTAAGCAAGGACACGATAATATTGTTTCACACCTAATAGAGCATGGAGCTGATGTACATGCAGTAAACCATAAGGGCAGTAGTTCGTTACATTTTGCATGCAAAAATGGACATCTCAAAGTAGCCAAAATCCTTGTTGACAGGGGAGCAGATGTGAATATTAGAGCGAAAGACGGTGGTACACCGCTACAAGATGCTTGTTTGAGCGGACATCTGAATGTTGTCCAATATCTTTTTGATCAAGGAGCTGACGTAAATGCAGCTGATGAAGAGGGTTTCACTCCACTCATCGCTGCATCTCAGGAAGGACACGAAAATGTTGTTTTATATCTAATAGACCATGGAGCTGACGTACATGCAGTAAACCATACGGGTTATGGTTCGTTATATTTTGCATGCCTAAATGGACATCTCACAGTAGCCAAAATCCTTGTTGACAGGGGAGCAGATGTGAATACTAGACCGAAAAGCGGTGCTACACCGCTAAAAGATGCTAGTTTGAAAGGACATCTGAATGTAGCACAATATCTCCTTGAACAAGGAGCTGACATGAATGCAGCTGATGAAGATGGTTTCAATCCACTCATCCTTGCTTCTCAGGAAGGACATGAAAATGTTGTCTTATACCTATTAGACCATGGAGCTGATGTACATGCAGTTAACCATGCTGGTGTTAGTTCGTTACATTTTGCATGCCAAGATGGACATCTCAAAGTAGCCAAAATCCTTGTTGACAGGGGAGCAGACGTGAATTCTACAGCGAAAGACGGTGATACACCACTAATTCTTGCTAGTTTGAAAGGACATCCGAATGTTGTCCGATATCTTGTTGAACAAGGAGCTGGCGTAAATACAACTGATGAAAAGGGTTTCACTCCACTCATCGCAGCATCTCAGGAAGGACACGAAAATGTTGTTTTATATCTAATAGACCATGGAGCTGATATACATGCAGTAAACCATAAGGGTAATGGTTCGTTATATTTTGCATGCCAAAATGGACATCTCAAAGTAGCCAAAATCCTTGTTGACAGGGGAGCAGACGTGAATTCTACAGCGAAAAGCGGTAATACACCGTTACATCTTGCTAGTTTGAAAGGGCATTTGAATGTTGTCCAATATCTTGTTGAACAAGGAGCTGACGTAAATACAACCAATGAAAAGGGTTTCACTCCACTCATCGTTGCATCTCAGGAAGGACATAAATATGTTGTTTCATACTTAATAAACCTGGGAGCTGATGTACATGCAGTAGACCATGAGGGTTATAGTTCGTTACAACTTGCATGCAAAAATTGACATCTCACAGTAGCCAATATCCGGTGACAGGGGAGCAGACTTGAATTCTACAGCGAAAGACGGTGTAACACCAGTATATCTTGCTAGTTTACAAGAACATCTGAATGTTGTCCAATGGGTTTCACTCCACTCATCGCAGCATCTGAGAAAGGACACGAAAATGTTGTTTTATACCTACTAGACCTGGGAGCTGATGTAAATGCAGTAAACCATAAGGGTTATGGTTCGTTACATTATGCATGCCAAAGTAATGGACATCTCACAGTAGCCAAAATCCTTGTTGACAGGGGAGTAGAATCACGGGCAGAGATGTGAATACTAGAGCGAAAGACGGTTCTACACCGCTAAAAGGTGCTTGTTTGAAAGGACATCTGGATGTTGCACAATATCTTTTTGATCAAGGAGCTGACGTAAATGCAGCTGGTGAGGAGGGTGTCAATCTTCTTATGGCTGCATCGGAGAAAGGATACGAAAATATTGTTTCACACCTAATAGACCTTGGAGCTAATGTACATGAAGTAAACCATGACGGTGATAGTCCCTTGCATTTAGCCTGCCAAAATGGACATCTCAGAGTAGCAAAAATCCTTATCGATCGGGGAGCCGACGTGAATTCAGCAAAGAAAGATGGTAATACACCTTTGCATTATGCATGTAAAAACGGGAAACTTGAAATAGCACAATATCTTCTGGAAGAAGGAGCTGACGTAAATGCCACTGATGAAGAAGGTTTCAATCCCCTCATCCTTGCATCTATGAAAGGATATCATGTTCTTGTTTCTTACCTTTTAGACCATGGAGCTGATTTGAACGCAAAAACCTTTGATGGTGAAAGTTCCTTGGATAAAGCGTGTGAAAATAGACATCTTACAACTGGTAAAATTCTCGAAGAAAGAGGAGCAGACGTGAATTCTTCCAATAAAGATGGTATTACACCTTTACAAAGAGCTTGTGAGAAAGGACACTTAGACATAGCACGATATCTTGTTGAAAATGGAGCTGACGTGAATACTGCTGATAAAACAGGTTTCAACCCTTCATTTCTTGCATGTATGAAAGGACACCAAGGAGTTGTTTCATACCTAACAAACCATGCAGCCGATGTGGATGCAGTAGCCATTGACGATCATAGACCTTTGCATGCTGCTTGTGTAAATGGACATTTCGCAGTTGTCAAAATTCTTGTTGATAGGAGGGCAGATGTGAATTCTAAAGCCAAGGACGGTGTTATTCCCTTATATTATGCTAGCGCGAAAGGACATTTACAAGTTGCTCACTATCTCATTGAACAAGGAGCTAACACTCAGGCAGCTGATAAAGAGGGATTTAATGCCCTCATCCGCGCATCTAGAAAAGGATACGAAAGGATTGTTTCACACTTAATAGACCACGGAGCTGATGTAAATGATGTAACCACTAATGGCACAAGTTCGCTGCATGTCGCGTGTGACTATGGACATCTCAAGATTACCGAAATCCTTGTAGACAGAGGAGCACACATTAACTCAGCAACCAAAGCTGGTGTTACACCTTTACAAAACGCATGTAGAAATGGACAAAGTGAAGTAACACACTATCTTCTTGAAAAAGGTGCCGACGTAAATGTAACTGATGAACAAGGTTTCAGTCCCCTCATCCTTGCATCCGAGATAGGACATCAAAGTATCGTTTCACGCCTAATAGATCATGGAGCTAAGGTAAATGCAGTAACAATCAACGGCAAAACTTCGTTGCATATTGCATGCCAAAATGGACAAGTACCTATCGCTAAAAGCCTTGTCAACGAGGGAGCAGACGTGAATTATGTAACAAAAGATGGCGCCACACCATTGCTAAACGCATGTAAAAACGGACATATTGTAATTGCACACTATCTTCTTGAATTTAGAGCAGACGTAAATGCTGCTGATGAACAAGGTTTTAATTCTCTCATACTTGCATCTATGAAAGGACACCAAAGTCTTGCCTCTCACGTTTTTCACCATAGAGGTGACGTAAATGCAGTGTCACATGGGCGGACTCAAATAATACTCAATCACACTCGTGCCATTCACTTTAAAGTACAATTTAATATAAGCATTTGTGGAATATTTACAGGACTGAAATCAAGGAGTTGTGACCAACATAAAATGCAAAATCAAAATTCTGAGTGAGATAAATTAAATTACAATACTCTTATATTCGACAACCATGTGAACGGGACCCTGTCTTGGTCCGGTTCCACCTGTACTTTTGGCTTGACACTTCTTCAGAATAATTATAACAGCTTCACTATTAATTCGTTATCCCTGACAATACACTATCTGCTATCAAGCGCAACACTATATGGTTCACACCACCGTAGTGCTGATCCTGAGATGACCAGCCTGCACGCACGACGGTTTACCGCGGTTATAACACTTGCCTTCAATTACACTGCTTCCGTTTACATCCGGGTTCTGTGTTAACCCGCAACTATCATGGAGTGTATAAATACCAACATTCGAATTATGTGCACATCATATTCATCCTTTTACCAATTTAACATGACCTTCACCTCTCTACTTCGGCGACACTTCCTCGTCATAACCAATCATATCAACAGGGTGTCATGCACCCGCCAGGTTCATCGCTCACCTGCGTTGTCCACAGAGTCACCTTAATTGTCAAACTATTCGCTTCCAGAACATAACTGATTCGTGGGTGGAGCGTCCTTGTATGCGAGGTTGCTGTTCCAGCTCCAAAGTCTCGCGAGGGACCCGCGTTCCGTATTCATTGGCGTCAAAAGTTCTCCCTAGCGAGGGGCGGGCACAGTCGCTCTGCTGCGAATGCGTCGGCCTGGGAGTAGATTCGACCTCGGCCTCGGCGCCATCTACAAAATCATTTAAATGCAACATATACCAATGGGGTGTGTTCTAACCACACACACGAAAACATTATCAGCTTAAAATCCTGACATCACAGTGAAAATTTGAGAACTGCATTATTATCCAATTAACATACAAAATTCACATAATGAAATGTTTCAAACATTGGAAATATAACAGTGCATAGCTTATCAAACATCACCGCATCGTTTTCAAAAACTGTACACCATTATAATATACTTTATCACTTATTCACGGGGTTCTCCGGGGCTATATGTGGTGCCCTGAAACACATTCACATCCTTACACACGACAAAGCAGAAATAAAATCGCAATTTAACTTACCAATGACCGGTGTAATATAACCAAAATGCCTCTTCTTCTTGTCTACTGGGAGGCTGCAAAGGCTGTTGGAATATGCCTTCTGGCAGCAAACAAAATCTGAACTCAAATCAGCCAGTACACAGGCTGACGGTAAGGTGGACGGACGGCTCTTGGCCGCAAACGAAATTGGGCTTAGACACAAAATTATCTTGCCAACTGGCGCCTGGGTGTGGCAGGTTGGTTTTCTGCCATCACGGAGCTAACTCAATGTTCTCTCGGTGAAATCAAAATGGTGTCTGCCACGAAAAGATCCAACTCTACTGTTAAATTGCTACTCGACTACGACACTCCTTTTCGAGGCATTTGGAATATTTGATACAACTAAAAGGACTTGAACGAAAACACCTATACCGCACTCTCCCGGAACTGGAGCTATTTCCTGTCTTTTCTTTCTACATTAATTGACATGCAAAAATAAATGAACTCCTCTCGGTCATCGATGGCGCGACTTGTAAAACATTTACACCTGTCCTATCACTTTCTCTCTCTCGCTCTCGCTTTCTCTCTCGCTCCCTCACTCGCACTCTTTGTCTCGTTATCCCTACACGTAAACATGTTTGTCTAGTTGAATGACCGATAGGTGTTGTACATGAAACAACCTGGAAATGCATTTTCAATGTGACATGCAGTAACCATTGAAGGTAAAAGTTCGTTGTATGTTGCATGTGAAAATGGACATTTTATGATAGTCAAAATCCTACTAGGTAGGGGAGCAGACGTGAATTACGCCAATAACTTTGGTGTTACACCTTTACAACGAGCTCGTGAGAATGGACATTTCAGGATTGCACGCTATCTTGTTGAAAAAGGAGCTGACGTGAATGATGCTGATCAGGAAGATTTCTTGCAGAAATGAAAGAGCACAGAGATACTGTTTCATACCTAACAAATCATGGAGCTGATGTGAACACAGCAACCGTTGGCGGTGAAAATTCGTTGGATAAAGCATGTGAAAATGGACATTTCATAAATGCGAAAATTCTTGTAGACAGGGGAGCAGACGGGTGTTCTACCGGTAACGATGGCATTACAACATTACAAAAATCCTGTGAGAATGGACAGGTAGATATTGTACGCTATCTTGTTGGAAAATTAGGTGACGTAAATACTGCTGACGGAACAGGCTCCATCACCCCCACCCTGGTTTCCATGCATGATATAACATGGAACTACAGGGCTGTCAATTCAGTATATAGTAACGATACAAGGTCTTTGCTTATTGCGTGTCTGCATGGCCATCTCACGGTTGTTAAAACCCTCGTTGACAAGGGAGCAGAATGTGAATGCTACCACTAAAGAGTGTTATATCTCGCTACAGATTGCTAGTTCGAAAGGGCATCTTGAAGTTGCCCAAAATCTTGTTGAACAAGGATCTGATGTAAATGCAGCTAATAAAAAAAAATCAAAGCTCTCATCCCCGCATCTATGGAAAGATACGAAAATATCGTTTCACACTCATAACACATTATTGGAGCTGATATGCAGTGATTCATAGGGTGATAATTTGCTGCATATTACATGCCGCAATGAGTATCTCATGTCGATTCCTTACTGACAGGGGATCAGATGCCAATGTTAGAGCGGAGGAAGGTAAATGTGGAAATGGACATATCTCTATTGTTCAAATCATTGCTAAGATACCAGACGTGAATACTCCAATGAATGATGATATTCCGCCTTTACGTGTGATGTTTCTGAACAGTAATCGAGAAGTTGTACGCTGTCTTGTTGAGCATGAAGCTGACTATGTACCGCTTTAGACTATATGCATTGTTTAACACTTGTTTTTGCTTGTTTGATAATAGCATATAGCTCCATTTTACCTTCAGCATGAAACCAACTGCAAATAATGAAGCTCTGTGAGAAAAAATGCAGCAATGTGTTTTACGAAAGTCATGAATACTGGTCGATGATACGCATCGCATTTCTTATCTACTTATGCATCTGTTGAATATTAAAGTCTTTGTGTTAACATGATGCCACCCTTGTCTGGTGGACTTCGGTTTTTACAGTTTGTATTGTGTAAAGTCAGCCTTGTGTATATTTGATCAAAATTGATGACAGGAAAATCTTGTAGCTCATGGAATAATTGCCTTGTTTGTTGGTCAATGATTAACCCAGTAGAGAGGATCACCTCTAATCTCAATATTCAACTGCCGATAAAATAACTCTGTTATATGTTATGTTCATGTAGGCCTATCTACTTTGAGAAATGCTAGAATGTTATTCCTGAATTAGTACATAAATAGCACATGTTAATATTTCATTTCTGTGTATCAAAGAATATCATACCAGTCGTTATATATGAGTTTTATGGAGGCAGATGTGTGTATAAGCTTTTACCCTTTACGAAATTGTGTATTATACACACGGTGTCTTATATCGGCTACTTTATGTTACTTCTCCAAGACATGGCGCCTAACCATCTGTTTGCAGTACGCTCCTTGTGCCTCAATTTTCAAATCCTCAATTAGTTTCATAGTTTTATAAGTTAGCCCACAATGAATATAACGATGTTCTTTGTGGTCATTTAAGCTTGTGTCTAATAGCCAGCTTTCAACAATTAAAGTCTCCAACTGAAGTAAATGTTATGGGAGCTCATTCTTTAACACTGTCGTAAAAGTATGTTACAGCTGCATTTGTTGTCATTCTGATATCATTATTTCTTGTTATGTTATTCATTCTCTTGTCTGTTTGGTAACAGTTATTCATTTCTTTATAATTTCCTAAAAATATAAATGCTTCATTTTGCGTAGGTCGTTTCATATTACTTGTGTTTTCTTCTTTTGGTACTACAACTGTTCGATGTCATTTCGCGTTGTATTTATTGTGTTTCTGGTTAATAAGAATACTAAATTCTCATGTGTGTATATCCTTTCAAAGTTCAAAAGAAGTGCATTTGTAAAGAAAAACAAAACTCTGTAAATGTGACTCTGCACCTCAAAACAAACAAAAAGTCGCCAGACATGAATTTTTAGTTAAGACCATATTCTGAAAGAGCAGACTTTAAGCTTTAAAATGATGTATAACTCAAATCAAATGGACTCTCCTAACCTATCTAAATATTGGAAAGAAAGCACAAATTCAGGAAAAGTGTGAACTGAGAAAAGAGGCTCTGAAGTACAGTGTCTATTCAAGCGCTTAATATTTACCAAACCGTGCTGGCTGTGCGATGAATGGGACAAAAAAACAGGAAGTAAACCACTAGAGTAACAATAATGAAGGGATTATAAGATTAAATCGAAATTAAGCATGCCTCATTAACACATTCTGTCCATAAATAATGCTAACTTTCAAAGCAGTAGCACTATCCTTTCAAAAGTGAAGAGTGTGGACAAGGTTTTTCAGAAATGAAAAAGGGATTCTAAAGACACACCTAATCACACTATTCTACCAAAAATGTTCGAGATAAACTGCTAAAAAAACACACTTTCCTGGCCGTTTTATGATACAAAATTTTAGCATAATGTAAAAGAAGACCCGCTCTTTCAGAAACTATGAAAAAGTCAAGTTCGGCTAGGTTGACCCATTTCACTTATTTTCAGTCCTCACGCAAAATCAGTGTGTGCGACTTTATGTTCGTTTTGAGGTGCACGGTCACAAATATGAATGAAAATTAATTACCCAGTTAATTCTATTATAGTGACGTGTGGGCTTACGTGTCTGATTAAAGGACCTAAACAAGGTTTAAATGACTTTGATCCTCATATCATTTTCCGTTGGGTAGATATAATACTGTAGTCTATCAATCAGTGCTGTATAAATGAAGTAATGTTAATAAAAATATATTGAAAGAATGACTCTTTTCATGTCATGCTTTTCAGGTGCAAGATATGGGGCAAATTTCGAATGAGTAGGTATATATGCATCGTTTCACACCTGTTGTTACTTATTTGATAATACATAGCGTAGTTCTATTTTACCTTCAGCATAAAACTTACTGAATCAACAGAAATCAAGCTCTGTGAGATAAAATGTTGGAAGGTGTTTTTCGAAAGTCACGAATACTGGTCGATGATACGCTTCGTATCTCTTATCTGTGCTCATGCATCTGTTAAATAAGCCTTTATAAATAGAACAGTACAGCCGGTGTCTGGCGGACTTTGATTTTTTTTTACCAGTATGTGTACTGTCAGCCTTGTGTATATTAACTGATCAAAATGATTGCAGAAAAATGTAGTAGCTCATTGGATGATTTTTGCCTCGTTTGTTAGTTAATGATTGAGCTATAGTAGAGATGTTCGACTCTTAGTATATTATGTATTCATCTGTTACAGAAATTACTCAGTCATATTTTATTCACATGAGTCTTTTTTGACAAATGAAAGAGAGTCTTACTGTGTGGTGAAGTAAAGTTTATATATAATAGGTTTACTTGCTCGAAACGTTAAACAAAATGGAAGATCTTCTATCCTCGTATTTTAGAAAGTTCCTTGGTCAGTGTTCATCAAATGAATAATGTTACTAAAGTTGTGAATGAAGTTGATATGACAATACTGTATATATGTTAGCGTTTAGTGTTCATAAAATGTAAAGAATGAATTGTGTAACTGTCCTATTCTCCACTTTAAAGTGTATGAAGTATATGTTCTGACATTCACTTACCATAGTTCATCAGTAGTCTATGGTACATGTGTGTATTAGCTGATCGTATACATACTATTCTTAACTACTGTTATCACGAATTGACAATGTATTCTTAAGTAATGTTTTTCCATGTGTAATCAAACTTCTTTCTTATTCCATGAAGAGCACACGTTTGTTTTCACTAAAGTGTTAAACATTGGCAAGACATCGTGGCATTTATATTCGTGAATTAGCTATTCACAAAACGTATATGTAATCAATATTAGAATTTTATTACGACAGAGAATGCAGATAGGGGTATATACACCAATCATGATTGATTTTAATTATTTTTATGTATATATGGTTTTATTTTTAATCACTTCCACTTTTTAATTTTGTATAGTGGATTTGGATACCATTTTGTCAAAGAGGCATAATGTGTTAAATAAAAAGGGACATCATGTAGCTATCGAGATACTTATAGTTTGTATTTTGTGTACTCCTTGTGTGTTTGTGTGTGTGTGTGTTTATATTTATTTCTAAATTGCAATTTGTTATTTTGTGTATGATGTTATGTCATCAGCCCCTCTATCTCCATAAAACTTATTACGTAATCACAGTAGAGATTCATATCGGAACAAACTCCTACAGATATCATGTTTTAGCTATTTCCAATCTCCATGAATTGTGGGGGGCATCCCACGAGACCGACACCCACGAGACTGACATCAATAATAGGTCCATGAGTCATACGGCCCACGAGTTATACGGCTCAGGAGTCATACAGCCCATGAGTTCGACACTACGCACAAAAGGCTCACGAGACCGACACTTAGCAAACATAGCCCACGAGACCGACACTAAGCAATAAAGGCTCATGAGACCGACACTAAGCAAAGAAAGCCCACGAGACCGACAGTAGGCAAAAAAGGCCCACGAGACCGACAATAAGCTAAAAAGGCTCACGAGACCAACACTAAGCAAAGAAAGCCCACGAGACCGACAGTAGGCAAAGAAGGCCCACGAGACCGACAGGATAAACAGCGCCATCGTCAATCGCCTGTACAGGGTGTTCCATGAACGGAAAAATAACATACTGGCGGGTGTAATTTCGTAACGCTATCAATTGAAAGATGGTGACCATCTACATAATTATGAACGTCATCAAATATGTATTTCTACATACTTCTGGGGAGGGGGGAGGGCAAGTGTGTCAGGGAGCGACATTGTTATTAAGTAGACAAATTGAATTGTATTCTTCATGCCCCCCCCCCCACAAAAAAAAATAGAAGAATTAGTATTCTTCATCCCCCCCCCAAAAAAAGAGACAAAATAAACACATGACAGTACTTAGCACGTATCTCAACCATAGTCGCCCGGAGGTGCGCACGCATTTTTTTTTTTTTTTTAACCTGCCACCATGTTTAGGCCCTATCACACATTTTAAGGAAAGCTACTCGGGCTTGCTGCGTGTAGGGATTTTTCAGCATACGGGACCATTTCTGAGGGCGGACAAGGATTTCGGCGAGTCAGTGCATGTGTCTTACTTGCTGGACACGTTCTACTTAAATTCTTCTTGCGAGTATACTGTGTGACCTTTGTACCAGTCGAGTGAGGGCTGACAACTCAGTGAAGGAATTCCTCTGAAGGAATGGCAGAAATCCCACAGAATGTCATTATCTTGGCTGCATACGGGACTGGGAAGTACCTGCGTGGGAGTTGCCTGCGAGGTGCTGCCGCTAAGGGCCTCCTACTGGTGTTCTGCGTGGACCTCTCCGGGCATCCCCGCGACTCAGCCGGAAAATTGTTAGTCATGCTCAAAACTTGGCTGCGGTTAAATCAGACTTGCGTGCGTACCTCCGGGCAACTAAAGGCGAGATACGAGATAGCTGTCAGGTGCGGACCAACTGCGGAGAGCTCCGGGTAGCAAATTCGTTTCCTCGCAAGTCAAGCCGCAAAACTTCCCCAGATACGGTATAACAAGGCCTTAAAGATGCTCAAAACTTTTTCCGAGTGAGTCATAGGGGTTCCTCCACAGAGGTACACGCAGAACACCAAAATGAGACCCTTACCAGTAGCACCTCGCAGGCAACTTCAACGTACCTCTCAGTACCTGTGAGTCGCTCGTAACAGAAAACGGATCGGTTTCAAAGCTCTCACGCAGGTCACACGGAATACACGCAAGTAGAAGGTAAGTAGTACGTGTCTAGTGGGTAAGAAACAGGTGCAAAACTCGCAAACATTCTTGTCCGCCCGCGGAAAATTCTCGTACGTGCGGAAAATCCCTCCTCACAACAAGCCCGGTTATCTTGCCCTCAAAAGGTGTGACACGGCCTTAGAGGTGCGCATAGTACACACCAAGGTCCGCAGTCAAACCAAGCAGTCTATGGGTGACGTCAAGATGGCGGTTCGGATGTTTCTCATTGTAAATGTCGGAACTGATGTCTTCTGTTGGATGCCCGTCATCATCCTTGGAATCTTGTTCCAAACAGTCGGAACACGGTGACTCGAGATATCTACACCTGACTTGTGATGTTTGTCCATCAACTCCTCACTCATCCCTACCATCTATACCACCGCAGGTGTAATCTTTCCGAGAACTCAAGAATAAATCAATTGGGTCCTTATGAACATTCACAGCTAAGGTTTTCATGAATACTTTTACTCAATACGCAGTGATTTTAAAGGATATAACATCACGCCCAGGGAGTGTTAGTTAGTTAGTTAGTTGGTTTGTTTGTTAGTTAGTTAGTTAGTTTGTTTGTTTGTTTGTTTGTTTGTTTGGAAGTAAAGCGTATAAAGAAGTTGTCAGATGTGGTCGGTTAAGAATAAATACACACATAAGGCTACATGTTGGATTTTGAAATAACCTTTTTCTTCAAAAGTTTACTTCAAACTATCTAACTGAAACACACAATCACAATTACGTTAATCAGTATAGGACACTCTTTCAAAATCTAACAAATTAAATGTTGCATTTTTAGTTTAAACAAAATTCAATGACAGTCTGTTTTCAAAAGGTTAGTACATGTAATAAAAACTCTAGTCACTGCTCGAGACTCCACGTGCCACACACTACTTTTATTCTATGTACAAAGACTTAGGTCCGTTATGATGTTCACTTATGACTATGATTATTACACACATTCCCTTTTTCGCTTATATCAAGTCTCATTGTATATAATTGCTGTCAAATTTTCTCACAGTAACACTTGCTCCGGTTATGAATGAAATAATGCGAATATCCATTTGTAAAGTTGCATGAGTTTTACTGACTGAACTATTAGCATACAAAACAATGTGATTGTGCTTTACTCACAATTTGACACTCCTGTTGGTATGTCTACTTGTAAATTCGCAAAGATGTCATAAAATTACTGTCAATAAACTGATTATAGATTCGCCCGATAACTATCTTATAATACAGGGCACTCACCGTGAAACTGTGAATTGGCATGCTAACAATCAAATAAATTGGCACATAAATGGTTCTCTAAATATACATGGTGTCGATTGAAAAATTCAGATCTCTCATTAGATTTCTGTTTTACCATACGCTTCATGAAATACCACCATTTCTTCTCTTAAATGGATGGTATAATCTTGGTGGAAATGAGGATTGGACTTCTATAACTTTCTGCGAGATGCCAAGAAACCAATTTATATTGAAACAGTACAAAGCTTGCCATTCTCTGAGGAATTCAAAGTTTATTTCATAAAAAATCGTTCTTGATTTGGAATAGCTCAGCAATCCAAAAACGTTGACAAACAGAGCTGTGAGACCCATTTCAAAACCATCTCAAATAAATGCTGAATTACTCATTGAACTATTCGTTCTATGTTTTAACACGTTTCTCATTATCTTATCAGTAAATGTTAGATATCTGAAGTCACGTCTCAACCAAAACTATAGAATTCCTCTGACCTTTACATAGAGAGAAAGGTCTTTTTTTTTTCTTCTTTAATGGTAGCATCATTTTCAGAACACACTTCGTCGGTAAAATTTGCATTCCTTATGCAGTTTGTACTTGGAAGAACTAATAATAATAATAATAATAATAATAATAATAATAATAATAATAATAATAAAGAATTAAAAAAAATCCTACAATGAAGCTGTTGTCTTGGTTATAGCTCCTTATTCCCAAGGTTCGTTATTCCGAAGATTCGTTATTCCGAAGTTTCGTTAATCCGATAATGTAATGAGGCTTGTTATTCCGAAGATTAATTCATCCGAAAATAAAATAAAGTTTGTTATTTTACAGGTTCATTAATTCAAATAAAAAACAAAACTCGTTATTCCAAAGGTCCGCTACGGCCCCTTTATCACTTCGGATCAACAAACCTTCGGAATAACGAATTATTTCATTTTCGAATTAACGAACCTTGGGAATAACGAACCCTTCTTTATTTTCGGAATAACGAAACTTCGGAATAACGCCACAAATGTTCGGTTTGACGAACCTTTTTATTTTTCTTCGGATTAACGAACCTGTTTGTATAGGGAATTTGTGTGCTTCGGATTAACGAACCTTCGGAATAACGTACCTTCGGAATAACAAACCTTCGGAAAATCGAACAGCACCCGTTGTTTTGATGACAGTTCATTATTTTTCGTGTTTTCCACCAATTCAGCCAATGGCTTGAGACAAGAATACAAATTTGAGGCTGCTACTGACATTATACTTTTCAATACACTGTATAAACTTTAAAAAAATGATGATTAGTTATCTGATTAAGATTGCAGTGGTAATGCAATCTGTTGTGAGTTATTATACAGAATATGAGTGTCAGTGATTGAACAGCTTGTAGGAAGTAACAGGACTCGTGATTTAGTATAGCACTCTCATAAAACAGAAAACATATCGAGGCTCAGAGCAACAAGAAAAGAATAAGGCCGTCAATATACAACAAATAAATACTTGCATTGAAGACATTATGCACATACAAGGAAGTCCACATAAATAGTTTTGCAAACACATACTTCATTGAAGTGTCACATAATACAATTTAGGAAATAATATCCGTTTTGTTTTTTCCTGGATTTCCTTAACAGGAATATGCCTGCATTAATTAAGATCAAGATTCACTGCAAAAAGTAGGTCTGAAAATAATTATGATAATTCGCTGAAAATTCCTTGAATAATATCAGCAAGGCTTGTGCTATCATACACCATGTATTGCATGTTAGTTATGAACATTAATTTTGTCCATATTCTTTCGAAATAATATGAAGGGTTTGTTTGCAAAAACCGATAAGTCCACTTTGAGGATTTTGAAGTACGATCTCTGTCATAAAGTACAAAATAATTCCTTTTAAATGATACATTGTTCACTACATAAAAAGGTTTTTTTTTAAAGTAATGGTCAAAAGAAGCGAAACTTTTCTTATTATTCTCGTTATTTTTCTTGACCTTTAATCGCAAATATCTCTATTTGGCAAATATGGACTTATCGGTTTTTGCAAACAAACTCTTCATATGCAAGTACAGTGTGTACAAATTTTAATCAAAACCTCACTTGCAAAAGGCAGGAAAAGATCAAGCCAGTTCTTTGATCGACTGCCGCTTGCAGCTTATTCGAGTAATATTTACGTACAATTGAGGGAAATAAAAATCGAAACTTCCTAAAAGCGTTCTTCTAGATCATGCTGGTGGAGAAAATCCATTTTCACCTTCCCAGGATGTGTGCGAATGATATCTGAATTTGATAAAAACACATTTTTATAGCATAGGATCTGCGCGAAGAACAATAACATATTTGAATCTTGAAAACACTATCCGACGGTTGGCCAGATCAAAACGATCTTTATTTTGCCAAGATACATGTTTCCTTATCAATCAATCCATAATCCAGCAACCATGACAAAGCAGGCTGCTAGAATAGAACTTCCCATCACCATTAAGTGTATCGAAGCCTACGGTCAAAATCCGTGATGGTTGAAGGCTCTCGAGATTCTTCGGCTGTGTGTTTACTCACATAGATATCTGAATTAGAGCTGTACACAATTCTTTCCGGGCATCTCCGAATATATTCGAGTTGGGCATGCCTTCTCATTTCATACTGCCACGTTACCTTGTCTTTAGTGATTCCTTTATGACATCACTCTACGATAGAGCGATGTATAGATCAATATCCTCAGATGATACAAAATTCACAGTGGCAGAAACAAGGAGACAGTGCCCGCTAGATGCCTCATAGAAAAGTGATTGACAGTCTTCGGTTGAGAGACATCGTTGTGCACGGCGGATCGCAGAAAAAAACAGGTGTACTGTGTGGTGACAGATGACGGTGAGGGCGCTGTGTTTATTTTCGTCAAGGTGAAATATTGATGTAACTGTCTCATAATAATTGGCGTGTCTCCTAGATGAACAAAGTGAAAATAAACAAATATACGAACTAGAATTGAGTGGAATAGGCATTGACAAAAATGGAGCTGGCTGAGCAGATGAACACGCGGATTATGAATGAAAAAAAAAAAGGGAAATGGCTACAGTTCGTTATTGCGAAGGTTCTTTAGTCCAAAGGTTCGTTAATCCGAAGGTCCGTTAATCCGAAAATGTAACAAAGTATGTTATTCCGAAGGTTCGTTACGGACGCTATTTCATTTCAGATCAACGAACCTTCGGAATAACGAACCCTATCTTCATTGTCGGATAAACAAGTCTTCGGAATAGCGAACCAAATTTCATTTCTGGATTAACGAACCATCAGATTAACGAGCCTTCGGAATCACGCCACAAATGTTCGGATTAACGAACCTCCAGGTATAAGGATTATTTTTTCGTTCGAATTAACAAAACCTTCAGAATGATGAACCATGAGAGTAAAGAACAGCATTCAAAAATAAATAATAATAATAAAGTCGGTTTGTAGTAATGCTATGTTATATGTAACTCATATCTAATGGTTCAATTATCAATTCTCCTGTAGACCGGTCGATGAAAATGTGGTGAAGTATTAAAATTGTCGCGCTCGGGATAAAAGCATACTCTTTCATATTTCTATGTGCTCGATGAACACTTTTAGAAAATTATGTGAGGAGTCAGAGGCAAAGTTTTCACACTTCATTTTGTTTTCAGGTACGTTACTGGTTATTATAGGACTTCATTAAGAAGACTGTACATAATCCTGTTAGAAAAAATCATATATCATCCATTTTTTCTTAAATTTTTTAATTAAAAGCTTTTCAATCAGTTTTTAGGGTTTATCATTATAACTAAAGCCAGCTTGGAACGAAATTGCACTTCGAGACGACGCCCGTTCACTGAATTTGAAATGTATTAGATAGAATGCTAGCCATGGTATGATATACACAGGAACTCCAATGTGTAGCTCACCGGCTGTTTCACAGATGTAGGCAGAATTACTTTTACAGACCACACTGTCCCACTGGTAGGGAGAGGGCGCTATAACGAGACAATCTGTACCCTTGGTCATAGAACCATAGTTAGTATAATTCACTGTCTGGCCGTCCATCCACTCGTACTGCCCTCGTGTTGGTTGCGTTAGTCCAAGCAACACGTCACTGTATCCTGTCAAACCAATTTTCATCACGTGACTACTGAGGCAGAATTTTGTGTACTATGACGGCATAAGAAGTGTAAGTCATGAAAGTCCTTTGCAGTTGGCACACAGAGCATTAAACAAAATACCACAAGTGAAATTTCAATATTCCGTCACTTTACAATCAGGAAAAATAACTCTGAGCAAGACGTGAAATGAGGTAATACTAATGTTTAGGTTCATGGCGGCAAAAAAAAAAATCATCAACATTGAAAACATAATTAAATCTTATTCGTGGAGACTCTTTTTTTTTTTCACGAGAATCAGGAAATACAACATGTAGCAGGTTCCTTGTCCAGTACAAGCGCATGTAAAATTGCCCTTCCTAAACAGCTGAAATCAACTTTTAAAGAAAACTTCCTTGGAAAAAAAAACAAGTTTGAAATAATGAATTACAAAATGAGCTGAGAAAAGTTTCTAACTTTGCTCATCATGAGCTTGTAAACGGTAGCCATAATTACAAACTAAACCAAACCGTGACATTATTATGGTCATCAAACATGTATATTGATTGACCCGTGCGATATGATAATTTCAATTTTTCTTGTTCGAATCACTTTGATTACCTGTTTATGTGTTATATTATGTTGTACAACGGAGTCAGCTTACCAGCACTGTTAGCAAGCGAAATCACGTGTTCCCTCTCCCCACTCGATTCAATAAAGATAAGATGACTGTTGTTGAATCCGTCACAATGATCACGAGCCGAGTCACGGTCTGCCGCCGTCCCGCTGGTCATGTAACATGAGCTTCCGTAAAGATCGCTAAAACCTGCTGGACATGCTGCGAGAGTCATGAAATGATATCGTCATCAAAGACACCATCATCAACATATCAAATTAAAACGAGTTACCCAGCTTCATTTATTGAAGGCGAAAGGTGCCAGTAATCTTCTTTGTCTAATTGATGTGTTTAGTCGAGAGCAACTTAAAGTAAAAATAGTGCTGATTGGTAACATAAGCAATAGGTGCGATACACTGGGTTTGCGGTTCACTATGTGTAGTCCTTAGAATGACTGTTGGAATAACAGGAGAAAGTGGTGAGAATTATTGAGTAAGAGTATCCTTTCTAGAATGAGTGTAGTCCTGAAAAGGACTGTGAACCAAGAAAAAAGAAGAGTTTAGTTTATTTCCCGGTAAAAAGTCCTTTCTGAACTACACTCACTCCCTCCAGAAAGAATACTCTTACTCAATTTCTTACCTCTTATCCGACCTTTCCATCTTTCTCCTGTCATTCCAACAGTCCGTATAAGGACTACATGCACATGATGAACCGAAAACCCAGTGTATCTTATGTACTACACCATGCAAATATCTTCCTTCAAAAATGGACAAAGAACTATGGGAAATTATGTGATGTTAGACACGATGTTTGCAAGTATTTTAAAGCAAAAAGCAAAATACAACAACAAAGACAAAACAAATGAGAAGATACAAAAACCCAAACTTCGATTATTAGTTATCATGAATAATTGTTTACCAACATATCTCAACGACTGGAGCTTAAGGGCTCGGGTATCTTACCTTGAAGAAGAAAAACAGAGAATCAGAATCATGGGAGGGAGGGGGGGGGGGAACAAACAGTCTTGGAAATTTACGTACCCTGGTATGCTAATGTTGATAAGAATTACATTAAGGTTTACGCTTAGAAAGAAGATGATCTTACAGCAAAACTTGAATATTCCACAACCAGCATTACTTGCTTTGATAAGCAACTGCAAGTTAAGGGGTATATTAAGAGAAATTCATATTCCGAAACAGAGTGATGTCAATGAAGGCCTGTAAGATTGACTCATAGGAGAAAATGTACTTATCAATTAAAAAAATGACACGGGACATAAACAGAACACAAGTTTCACTCATGTCAGTTGTGTAAAGTTCGGAAAAGAACCAAGGGATTTTTTTTTCTTCATCTTCTTTCTTTCTTTCTACAGCACAAGTAAAATACTGTATTGATAATCAAGTCGACTGGTTCGTGACGTAGATTTTAAATGTATGTGATTTCTTATCAAAAATAAAACGTCGAAAAAAACCGTCATGAAGACCTCAAATCATCAGCTTGAAAAATCTTTACAAGACGCCTGGGTGATGGTTTGGTATATGAAGTTGTATGAGCACACGTTTCGCCGTGTCATATGTGTGCCTTGTTATTCGATGTGAAATACGGTTGCTGAAGAACAGCTGTCCAGCTGAAAGCACACTTTAATTTCCGTGTATAAATGAAATGAACTCGACTTAACTCAACGCTTCAAAGGCAGCTTTAAAACTCAAATTTCACGGTTGAAACAGAAAAGATTACAATGAAAGTTTTTTTCTTACCTCCTCCTACTGCTTCAATCTCACAGAAGACATGGTAGTTCATGGTACACACCTGATCATTCCATCTCCAACCAGCCCCACCCCTCATCCGTACACAGTCAGACCCTTCGCCATGGGGCGTGGCTCCATCCCAGTCAGTAAACGTCAGGTTGGTTCCATCTATCCACGTGAAGCTAAAGGCATCTACTTGAGTCAGCCCGATCCAAAACTCTCTGCTAGACGCTACGGTGCTGAGATGACTTGCTAACAGTGCCTGTTCCTTCGCTGATGTTATGGACACGAGGTTGGATCCTAAAGCATCGCAGGCTGTTTTCGCTTCATCTCTTTTCACCGAACTGGTGCTGAGGCTGTAGCACGATGAACCCACATTGATGAAGTTCGGTGGACATACTTTATGATAAAATAAGATAGAGACAATTTGGATAATATAAGAGAGTGGAGTATATCACATGATTCTGCGACTTTATTGCTTCACAGGAAATCGAGATCAAGATTGTCATTGGCATGATATCATTAACTTCATTACAGGAGAAAAAAAATGAAGGCCAGGTCACGAGAACAGAATTGTTGAATAGCAACCCACCCCCCTAAAAAATATGTATAAAGATAATGAAAAGAAAGAAAGAAAAGAAAGTCCGAAAATAGTTATCATGATTACAACAGTAATAACAGCAATAGTAATAATGAATCTAAAAATGATGAGACACATCTTCCTTTGCTTCTGTTTTTTTTCCTGCCAGTATTGCAAATGATGATGTTCCTTTGCAATTGACTTTGGTTTGAGGGGGAAAAATGAGCTTGCTGAAAGCATTGTTATTTTCCGCCATAAAATATAAAAAAATAAAATGTGACCCGCGACAACGGCTTCAGGCAAAAGTCGCAAGAGCAAATTCCCTCCTAGGACGGGGTACAAAGATTTTGACCATTACTTTTGTCGATTTCGTTTATTTGCAGAATTCGAATCTTGTAAGCACCCCATGTTGGATCGCACTCGTCAGTTTCGAGCTTCTTTCGAACGCCGCGCCAATATCTCTAGGGTTGCTACGGCGCAGGGTCTCGCATGCGATTGGCTGGTGCGTTGCATACATTTACATAATTCGGCTTTTAGGAGACACCAGTTGCAGCGTTTGGGGAATGCTTTGTCCACGCATGCACGATTGCAAGCTCCGTTGTTCTTGCTATAGTGGTTTATATACGCTCGCTCTGTAGTGCGTGCTCTTCGTTTGGCTTTCTATCCAAACTATTCTACCGCAATGTTCGACAATGGAAGTGAAACAAAAATCATGTAGGATGACATAATCGTGTGAAAAGAAAACTAGATATTCTCAAATTTGTCTACTTGTACATGTAGTAAAA
The DNA here is from genome assembly GCF_040938485.1 of Diadema antillarum. Lineage (NCBI taxonomy): Eukaryota > Metazoa > Echinodermata > Echinoidea > Diadematoida > Diadematidae > Diadema > Diadema antillarum. Next base: position 98,719 of record NW_027272423.1, on the reverse strand, counting down.
ATTATGACAGCAGACTGACTCAATGGAAGGTATAGATGAGAGGAAAGGAGCGGTCACATGTGACTAATTATATTCTAATACTACACGTCAAGATCGCACCAAACTAACGATTCGTGTTTGTTTGTTTGTTTGTTTGCTTTAATTTAATAAGCACCACCGAACAAAAGAATATATGCATGTCTTGTAAAAGCAAAACAAACAGGAAGCGTGACCCTTGCCAGCACTAGCAATTTTCTGCCTTCAAAAGAGTCGCCAATAATAAAGACAAATTGACCACAATGAAAACGCGATTTGTAATTGTATGGATTCGCCACCGCTCCTGTTATATGCACACGGTCACGGCGCAATTATCGTATTCGCATCTTGAAAGACGTACTGTAAACAAACCCGAGCGAAACGCATTGTTTTTCGGCTCCATACGCTGAGCTCCGAGGAAGATGCCCGGGAAATTTGACTCTCTCAGTGAGCCATTCAGAAGGCGATGTGGTTGCTAGGGGCGGAGCTTAACATCGATTGGCATCATCATGGGTGATTCTCCCCTCACATCGCCACTCGGACATTGTTTTTGAGAAAGAGGTGAATCTTCAAAGCCTGGTTTCTCGCAATTTTGTCAGGTTAACAACTTAAAAAGTGCATTATATTTCTCTTTCTATGCCCACTTAAGATGCCGAAGAATACAAGTGTTTTATATCAATGCAAAGCTTAGGAAATGAGCAATGTGAATCAATGAAAAAACGAATTTTCAAAATTCCCGACTTTTGCCTGAAACCGTTGTCGATGGTCACAAATGTTTGCTCCAGCAGGTTCAACAAGACTGTTTTTTTTATTCTTTCTTATTCATGTTTTGAACTTCCACTGCCGCTTGTTTCTAAAGGGGAGTTCCAAGCCCGTAATGCTATTACCTAGTTCGATGAAACCTATTCAATTCAATTCAATTCAATTCAATTCAATTTAAATTTAAACCTCTGCATAGAGTTTGCAGGGTGTATCAAATGTAAAAAAGATGAAAGACAAAAAAAGTCCAACTTTTCCTATTTTCGACCAACACATCATTATAGATTTTTCCTTTATTGTCAATAAGACAATAATGGATCAAAAATATTCAGTGAAACATTACTAAAACATATTGCTGTATAGGGCTGTAATGCCAATAACCTTTTATTTGACCTATAAGGGCTACTTAGTGATTTTAAATCCCCCCCCCATTTTTCCTTAGTTCTATTACGTCCTTGGTAGTTTTCCTGAGGAACAGAATACATCGAATCATTTATCTAAGTGTACCAAATGAAAATTGAACACTGTATATATATATATATATATATATATATATATATATATATATATATATTTATTTATTTATTTATTTTGGCAAACGTAACGCAAAACTTGATTGATCTGTTTAGCGAACCGTTCAGGAAACAATTTCTTCAGCTATATTTTTGCCTATTGTTAAAAGGGAATGACAACTGAAATCACTGAACTGGCACCCTGTTGTCGAGACTTCTGACACGATTTTCTTTTTTTTCCCCAAATACGATTTGCCTATAGTAGTGCACTGGGTTACGTGCATAGATATTGACTCATGTTGACTTTGATCTTCTTGTTTACCCTAGAATTGCGCGGGTTTCGTGACAGTACAAGGTTCAAGTCCAATCAAACTTAAAGTCCTACACCAGTTTCATAACTTACCGGCATACATCTCCAATTTTTTTTTTACTCCAAATTATCATTTATAACTAAAAGTGTCTGTTTTAACAGGATTTAAATCCCTCCCCATCAAAACCTCAGTGAAAGCTTCACGTCCACCATTGATTGGCGTCACTGAACCCATGTCTCGATGTATTTGTATGTAAGAGAAATTTATTTTGGAACACTGTAATGCACCTTTTTTGGGGGATAGGTGATGTGTTCATATCATTCATATATTACAAAGAGTAACGATTCTACCCTAACAACTACGAACGTTTTCATGAAACATATCAAAGAAACCCAAAAGTAACATCGTATCTCACTGTTCTTTGTTTGTCAAGTAAAATACAAAAATCTAAGTTGCCTTTATGTTGAAATGATGCAAACTAATTTCAGAGTTTAATGGCATTCAATTCAATTACTGCTAATAATGCAAAAAAAAAAGAAGAAAAAGAAAAAATGGGTCTGTAACAGAAAGCCTCGCCATTATTCAAAACATGCTTGGATACTTAAATAGAGTAAATATTAGTGTTCCCGGTTAATACTTTTGTCATTCAAGTTCCTATATTCAGGGCATTTGATTTCACACATTCCATGCTCTTAGCAATAACTCAGCAATAAAATTCAAAACCAAGTCATTCAAATTCTTTATTGGAGCATTTAAATTCATTAGAGGAACACGAATTTTAGCAAGTAGCATCAAATTGAAAATCAAATAAATATACAACCATGTTCCAAATAACTGCATTTAATCTTAAATCTTTATGTACCACGTTCACACGTCCGACTCAGTCGACGGCGTGCCAACTTTGCATAACATTATTCTGCTCAGCAAACAAAGCCGCCAAAACCGATCGATGAATCGCTAATCACTGCTTATCCCGCGGCACGAGGAAAGCGTTTCCCATGCTTTTGTTCCTCTCATACACGGCTTGCATTCCATGCGGTCATTGACTACCAAGCTGTATTCCCAACTAGATTTGCTCGTACATTCTAAAGGGCTTTTTACACTTGTGTTTCTTAACCCCGGACTTTCTCTGACCCAGGACTATCGTTAGTCCCGTACCAATTTTTTCAGCTTTTTACACTCGGCAATTAGTCCCGTACTATCTCTTGTCCGGGGCTAAGGAGAAAACTGACCTTTTTACACTCGTATTTCTTAGCCCCGGACTTTCCAAACCACATGAATATTCATAATTACGCTGTGTACTGTACACGTACACGCACGCACCGGCAGCACTTGATTACCTCGTTTCTGATTGGTCAGTGAAGGTCGGACTTCGTCTCCGTCGCTTAGCCCAGGATTATTTTTTCGTTCTGTTTACACTCACTTGCTTGGCACCGCAATTGCGGTGCTAACCCCTGCTATTTTGCAGGGCCAGATAGTACCGTACTATCGGTGGGGCTAGCCCACTTTGGCAAAAACGAGTGTAAACAGAAAGTGGGCTAAGGATAGTCCCGTACCAACGGTGGGGCTAAGGCCCCCCCCCCCCCCCCTTAGCCCCACCGTTAGTCCGGGGCTAAGCAAAATTTTACAAGTGTAAAAAGCCCTTAAGTTACTGTCACGGTTTTGTGTGCAAAAGTCATGCCTTTACAGTTATGTAGCTAGTGGTCATTCAAAAGAAAAAAAATTGAAAATAGATTCGTCATACATTTTATATCGAAACAAAGCTTAGGCATTCCTCAGTAAGTTTGGCTGTTATTATGACAATCTTAACAGAAATTTGTAGAAGTTATACAAATTGGAATAACAGAATACTTTCTCAAAGCATTACTATTTTCCTGTCTCAGAATAACGTGGCACACAGGGGGTTTCCACCGTGGTACATAAAGAGTTAAAGGAAACCTGATTTACTAAGTTTGAGGCTGTGTGTGTTTGTCCTTTCATTTGGCTTTGAATATATTCACATTTACGATGGATATTATTCATTTCGAAGTAGAGGTCCATCTGTTCGTTGACAATGAAAATTTAACTCGCACTGTATGAAGCTTGATCGCTCTAAAAAATCAAATTAAGCCCTCCAAGCAACCCCATCACTTAACTGTCGCGTGAATTGGAATGCACTAGTATGAAATGTAATGCTTGCATTTGGAATTTGAAAACCCAAAACAAATTCGATTTGACAAAAACAAAATAGAACACCCATAAATGAAATTGATTGCTCGGATTCTGAATCGGAATGCTCAAATAATTTCACGTGCGTGCGTTCTGTGATTTGAAAGCATATTAATGAAATGGAATAACAAAAATATGAAATTGACAGAAAATAAATATATATGTTTCCCAAGGCAAATCGCACTTCTTTCAGTCCATTTGATAGAAGATTAATTGAATTTATCGAAAACCCTTGTTATCGCTCAGTCCGTCCTTCAAAATTGCAACTTGTTCAGTTTAGCATTCGACCAATGAAATTTGCATACGTGGCTTTCGAATCCGTAAAAATTACATTCACATTAGCCGGTTCATTCACGTTCGTCATCACTCGCCGAAATGGATTTTTGAGTCATTCAATTTCGCAAATGGTCAGTCAAATGCAGAATATTTTCATTTAGATTTACGTCATGTTATTTCAACGTGCATTTCTATGTGAATTGCTTCATCCACATAGGCTACAGCTAAGCAGTGATGAAAGTACATTTTTGGACCCTATATAACTCTAGTCTGTTGTTCTGTAATGCCTCTTTCTTTCATGTACATGTCAATACAGGCTTTAATATACCAGCACTACAGATTAACTTCATCTTCATGACAGGCAAGTAAGATACAGACATATATCTGAAGAAAACAGAGAAAGAGTTATAGAAACATTTGAGGATTATAAACTTGACTTCCGTGAATTGGCCGACACATCCGGAACAAAGCGATCAACGGCCAGTATAAGTTGAGGCCACATACATCTTCGGGGAGACTCAATAAGCATAGAGAAAGAAAAAAAATATCGCCAAAATCTCTAAGATTAATATAAAGGTATGAAATTCAATGATGTTAAAAAAAAATATGACGAAAGAAACTAAAGAAAGAAGCAACGCATAAGAGATGTGCTAATTTGACTGCAGAAGATGAATTCGAAGGAACGAGCCCAGCATAAACGTGATCACGTGACTTTATCATTCTGAACTGAATGAACGAATGACGAAATGGTGCTTATCTTACGAATTTCAGTTGAACAAAAACATAATTAGAATGTGGTTGAATGTAATTCGAATGGTCCAAAATTAATCTAAATAGAGATTATAAAATTGAAATACCGAACTTGTTATCTACGCTAAATGTTGCTAATTTGAATGCAGCAATAAAGAATTGGACTGACAAAAGTGCGAAATTGGCCGAAAACCCCCTATACTACAATCTTGAGAGAAATAAAAAGACAGAAACTGAAATTCATAGACAAGAACAGAGATGGATGGATACATAGACAGACACGTCCATATGAACATTGACACATGCGTGACTACATAATATTATTATTAAAAATTGCGTTGAATGATACAAACTCGCAGAGCTGGAATAGAGGACTGGACAATGGAAAGCTTCCAGCTGACCTAATATCCAAATAATCACATACTCATCTAATCGCGTACAATGTTATCATAATTTCGAGTTCAATTTTCTTATATAAACTGGTCATTGTAAGGCAATTTGAATTTCATCATTACTATTATGATCATTATAACAGCATGCAATCAAGGCGGATTCGTGGGAAATGGTGAGATTAGTGCGTACTAACGTGCGTTTCATGCTGAGTGAAGTAATGTATAAATCCGGTATATTGCAAAATGATTTTCAAAATAATTCTGAGTATAAACTCGAATTGACTGCTTTATACTCATCTTATATAAAATAATAATAATAATAATAATAACTTCTTCAGGCTGTGAGCACTCCACCTGAATAGGGGATATAGGTCTATGGAATTACATATTACGTTAGCCTTTGACTACTCATGCAATGACATATCAGATTGGCCTTTGCTCACTAGAGTAATATACAATCTTTACGGTTTCAAATCACAAATGTCGTTGCTTGCACTACTCAAGATCATTATCATACACCAGTCGTGTGTAAATACAAATTTACGGTACCCCTCATTGGACCTTGAACTACGTCTACTATGAAAAGACAATAACTCCGTCAACGGTTTGCCAGGTGTACACGACATGATCTACGATAAAAGGGATAGAATGATACATTAGCAAGCGAACGGCTGATTCGCAGGAAAGAACGCAACACCAATACGTCTTTACTCAAATTCTCCTAAAAAGAACCCCAATTGTATCAAATTGATCGACTGGACATTATTAGATTGATCGACTTCCTTCCTCTGTTTTCAGGACTGAAATGATTAAAAAAAAAAGGATTACACAGGTTTTCCTGAGATAAGGATTGAGACGTGTCCTCGCTTCGATTACCATCAACTCTCAAAGTCTTGACTACCTGCCTGTGATGGATAGAAAATTCAGTCTCGTTCTGCTCTTGACAATGGCTGCTTCTATGTGCGGCTTAGCTGCAGAAGGTAAGTGCATTTCTGCACTTGTGTTTACATTGCTAGATGATACAAACTCAAGTAAGTCACTAAAAAGTGCGTATATTTGACTGTGCAGAACGAAACCATGCAGCAAAACAGTCCACGCACTAATTTGTGTGAAGACTGAAACATTGATGAAATGGGTCAACCTACACAATGTAGACAATCATGAGATTTTTTTCTTTTCATATTTTATGAAAGAGTAAGTCTTCTTATTACATTATCCCTGTTTCGATCATAAAACAAATAAATTCGTTTTTTTTCTTTGTTTTGGTAGAATAGTATAATTAGGTGCGTCTTCTACAGTTCCCTTTCATTCCATAAAAAAAACACCCTGTACACACTTTCAGCCATACACACTCTCCAACTTCAACTCAAATAACTTTAGAAGGATGATACTACTGCTTTGAAAGTTGGCATTATTCATAACAGAATGCGTTAATGATGCATGCTAAAGACAATGCCTGGTGATATGTTATCTCGCATATACCAGCACATCCCCAATTTTTCATATTCATACAACTCCACAAAAACCGAAAAAGAAAGTTTTAACACTGAGTGATAGATTTATTACCCTTCGCCGATCGAAGAAAGTGATTTTGAGGACATCAGGTCAGGACAACAATACGCATAGTTCAGCTGCACACAACATGCAATTGTAACTATACGATTCTCACTAAGATATGATAACCCTTTCAGGTAAGGTTGGCTGGGGAGGGGGGTAGAGTACATGATTTTGCCTTCATATACCTTTTTATCATTTAATTTTTTAGTGTTGCCACATGGGTAGAGCAGCTCAAATTATCTTTAAATGTGTCCATGCATCACAAAATAAACAAAGGTCGGGACCCATGATTTTACGTGAGGACTCAAATCAAGTGAAATGTGACAACTCTGTCAATGTTGAGTTGTTCATATTTTCTTTCTTTGTCATTAGTTTTTAGTTTTCGATCATAGGATGATAAGGTTTGATTTAGAGTATTGAATGCTAAGGTATGTATTACAGGCCCCTTTTCATTTCTTGAAAACTTACACCCTTCACTTTCAAGTCCAATAACTTTTGAGAGAATAACGCTACTGCTGTGTAAGTTGGCATTAATCATAGACATAATGCGTTAATAGACCATGGTCAATTTCAGCTCAATTTAATAATCCCTTCATTGTAATTGCTCTTACGATTTACATCCTGTATTTTGTCCCTTTCATCGCACAGCTTGCACGTCTTGGTAAAGACTAAGCTTGAATAGACCCTGCACTTCAGAGCCTCTAAAGAGAGTGCGTTTTCTTTCTAGTCATTGAGTAGGTTAGGGGAGTCCAATTGAATTGAATTATACATAATTTTAAAGCTTAGAGTCTACTCTTTAAGAATCTGCCCTTGTAAAATAAAATTCCATGTTTGGCGACTTTTTGTTGGTTTTGTGGTGCAGGGTCACATGTCATCCTACATTTGCACATTCACAAGGTCATCCATTGAGGGAGGTATTGATACAATAGGAAACATACGATGATAGAAAAAAAAATATCCTTTTTATTTCTTTTTTGATCTTTAATATATTCTTATATGCCACAAAAGTAACAAGTTAAAATCCACGATTTGTCACAGTTGACATGTCTCAAGCTTACCACTAAGAGGGACCTACTGTATTCGTTACGATAAAGATGTTATAATCATATAATACCTATGATGTACACTTTTGGATAGTTAGGCCAACATGAATAAGTATCACGTTCCATTTTCCCATAATTTTTAGAATATTGCAGATTGATATTATGACGAATAAACGATACTACTGGCACAACTTATGTTAACGATTTAAAACGGCACAAAAAGAATGATCATTGTTGGAAAATAGTGTGTGTGTGTTGTTGATGTTTTTTGTTTTTTTTTTGGTAATCATCTCTGTTATATCTATTCTTCGATGCCTGTGTGACGGATTGTTATAATCTGCAATCACAATGAAGGTCTAGTTTTACTTAAATGTTCATTTTACCAGGAATAAAACACTCCACCTGGTACTAACTTATCGTTAAAGCAGAGTCGATGTATAATAAATGTGTTCAGTTTGCAGAGTTTTTTTTATTCGGTCTGGGAGTTCTTTAAAAGAAATCAAAGATGAGTAAAAAGGGTCAAAGCAAAAGTCAAGGGAGTCACTTTCGTGGTTAAAATATCATTTTTACTGTTTAAATACACAGTGAGAAACACTGCTCCCGTCTTTCGGGGATGGAAAGGGGAAAACATTCGGCTGCCATGTCACTTCCAAGGTGAGGCTCAAGCTGTAATCTGGGTCAAGGAGAGCGACTCACAACAGCAGCGATTGACGGTGAAAGCTGGATTCATCGATGGGAACTTTGAGATCCTAGAGAAAGGGATTGACATCGACAAGAACTTTAGTCTCGTCATCACGGACTTGGAGGTTCCAGATGAGGGTCTTTACCTGTGTCAAGTGGTTTTGACGAATTCGGAGGAATTTGAGCTCTCCAATCTTTTGACGGTCAGCTGTAAGTGATGTTTTGCCTTATCATGACAAGGTTGGAAAACATCTCATTTGCTGATCAAAATTATAAGCTTTCCTGAAATTTTCTTTCAAAGCCTTGCGTAAGAGCATAAAGGCTATATTTGAACTCTCACAACAATTTGTCCCTAATGCTTGAGAATTGTCTTTCTAAAATATTATGTCTTTTGTAGCATTAACAATAAGATTATCCAAACGAAGCAGCAACAATAAGTACAGTTAACCATAATTCATTATTGATGATCATGGTTACTATAAATGACAGATTTAAATATCAATTTCAATCAGCTCTCATTGAGTACGAATCATACAAAGATTGTGAAACAGACAAAGGAAAAGTTCATCAATATTGCACTCGTATCTCTTTATGCCAACATAATATTCTAACATACAAAACATGTATGTAGTTCATACGATGTGGGTTTACTTTATTCCCAAGGTACGTTAAAAATGATGGTTATTTATTCTGCAGCTTTATTATTCCAAAACACACATACTTCCTACACTTACAGGTTCGTTCGTCTGTCATTCTCAAAACGCAATCTACAGGCCCTGATGAGGAATTACGTTTGAGAGAGACAGAGAGACAGAGAGACAGAAAGATGATTTTCTTATGTCGATTTTGAGTGTTTTCTGTCACGTGATTTTAGGGGGAATTACGTTTCTCTTATCAATAGGAAAAATTCGCAATTGGGGCGTTTTCACTGGGCAACTATTTCATGCTGGTCGACACGTTACGTAAAGGTCAACTGAGGCGCGTGCTTTTTTGTATCCGCCGGTGATATCACTGTTCAGTACGTACCACACTGATGGCCGTATGCACATCGTATATGCATACTGTCTAGAGGGTCAACTTTCCCTATTTGGTCGACTTTTATATTTAACATGACGAGGATGAATGTCAGCGAGGATGGATATCTGCTTCCAGAAGAAATGTTTAAAATGTACAGGTATCCAGAGCTGGAAAGTGCTGGTGATGCTGAACACTGTTATCTCGGCAGAGTAGGAGGGTATTACAAATTAGATACTTTATCCTTCTTTAGAAGAAAGTTTCCCGCGTACGCACATGCATCACTTTTTATATAGAGTCCAACTGTCTTAGCAGCAATCTGTCTATAGCAGCCACCTGTTTATTGTGGCCATTGAAAAATCCCCGAGCAAAACTGCTGTATTTTAGGCCCTGTGTAATAATTAGCTGCCACTCATTTTGTATCTCGTAGTAAACATCTATCTGTCTATAGCGGTAACCAAAAATTACAAGCATTTTTAACTCAGCCACGAATACATTTGAATTTTGCGTTCATTGCATTAATTCTACGGAGTTCTAGCTCAATCACAATCACACGGATATGGATGATTGACAAAATCAATGCAGCTCTTGTAATGAAATGCCGTCTCACCACTAAAACCTTACGCTAGATTAGATCTAGGCTTCAATCATGCCGCCCTTAATAAATGATTTAAAGTCAAAGAAAACTTTTATAACATGTCAGCATTTTACCAAAATGTAGGCTATTTAGGTTTAATTCCTGTCGAATAAGAAAACAATATGGTACTTGTCTGGGTATTGTTTATTGTTTACGTCAGCTTCGCACATTATCACCTCGAACTCACTCGTGAACCCGTCCATGCAAATAGGTACGAACCGGAACATTTCCTTGATAAGCTCGAAATTTTATTTTATTCTTTTTTTATCAGAAGAATAGAAGAAAGCAAAAAAAACCAAAACAAAACAAAATAAAACAAAAAAGCGAAAACAAACACAAAAGCAAACAAACTAAAGATTAAAATGTACAACATTTTTTTTTTTCTAAGGCCGTGTCACACCTTTCCGGACAAGCTACTCGGGCTTGTTGTGAGGAGGAAATTTCGAGCATTTTCGAGAATTTCCCGGGCGGACAAGAATATTTGTGAGTTTCCCACTTGTGTCTCACCTGCTAAACGTGTACTTCCGTTTTTTTTCCGTGTGACCTGCGTGAGAGCTCTGAAACCGATCCGTTTACTGTTACGAGCGACGTACGGGTACTGTAAAGTACCTTCATTGGAGTTGCCTGCGTGTTCTGCGCTTGTACTTCTGCGAGCAAACCTTCGAGACTCACTCCGGAAAAAAAAAAAAAAAATGAGCATGCTCTAGGCCTTGACATACCGTATCTGGGGATTTTTTTTGCGGCTTGACTTGCGGGGAAACAACTTTGCTACCCGGAGCTCTCCGCAGTTGGTCCGCACCTGAGACTACCTAGCGCGTATTTTCCCCATAGTTACCCGGAGGTGCCCACGCAAGTCCGATTTACCCGCAGCCAAGTTTTGAGCACGACGAATCCCCCCCCCCCCCCCACCCCATGAGTCGCGGGGAGTGCTCGCAGAGGTCCACGTAGAACGCCATTCGGAGGCCCTTAAGGCCGTTTCACACCTTTCCGGGTAAGCCTTGCGTGCGACTTGTGAAGAACAATTTTTTTGCTAACCGGAGGTCCCCCCTGATGACCCGCGCATGACAGGACTCGGCACGTATCTCACTCGTAGTCGCACGGAGGGATGAGCACTCAAATTTTTTAACCCGCAACCATGTTAAAGGACAAGTTCACCTTCATAGACATGTGGCTTGAGTGAATGCAGCAATATTAGTAGAGCACATCAGTGAGAGTTTGAGCAAAATCGGACAATCCGTTAAAAGATTGTGCATTTAAGAAGTTTCTACGCAGTCACGGCTGGATTGAAAGGCTACAATAGCTTTTGATGTCACATGAGTACAACGATACAAAGAAAGAATAAAGAAAATTCAACATATTTCCATTTTGTCGCATAACAAAAGAACACTCGACTTCTCTCTTTAAGAAGGTAGGGGGAATAATAACACCCTAAACATACGTCAGTAGCAAGTCGAAGAAATGTGCACTTTATTCAAAAAGTAAAGTTTCGTGAAATTCGCTTATTATTTTCCTTATAAGTTGTACGCATATGACATCATACACAGTAGTAGTCTTCTCTTCCAGCAGTGACTGCGCAGATACTTAAAATATTTGTAAGTTTTGAACGGATTGTCCAATTTTCCTCAAACTTTCACTGATGGTGATTGTGTTCTACTAATATTGCTGCATTCTCTAAATACTTATGTATATGAAGGTGGACTTGTCCTTTAAGGCCCTGTCACACCTTTCCGGGCATGCTACGCGGGCTTGTTGTGCGGGGGGGGGGGGATTTTCGAGGATACCGATCATTTCTGAGGATGTACAAGGATTTGGGCGAGTTAGTGCATGTGTCTTACTTGCTGGACGCGTTCCACTTACATTTTACTTGCGGGTATACTGAGTGACCTGTGTACCAGACGCGTGGGTGCTGATAACTCAGTGAAGGAATTCCTCTGAAGGAGTGACACACATCCTACAGAATGTCATTATCTTGGCTGCATATGAGACTGCGAGGTACCTGCGTGGGAGTTGTCTGCGATGTGCTGCCGCTACGGAACTCCAACTGGCGTCGTACGTGGACCTCTCCGGGCATCCTCCGTGACACACCCGGAAATACTTGTGGTCAAAATACTCCTGGAGATACTCCGGGTAGCAAAGTTGTTTCCCCGCAAGTCAAGCCCCAAAACTTCCCCAGATACAGTATGACAATGCCTTGCGCATGCTCAACACTTGTTCCGAGTGAGTCGTGGGGGTTCGCTCGAAGAGGTACACGCATAACACCATTAGGAGACCCTTACCGGCAGCACCTCGCAGGCAACTTCGACGTAGGTACTTCTCAGTACCCGTACGTCACTCGGTTTCAAGGCTCTCACGCAGGTCACACAGAATACAAGCAAGTAGAATAAAAATAGCATGAGTCTAGCAGGTGAGACACAAGTGCGAAATTTGCAGACACTCTTGTTGACGCGGAAAGTTCGCCTCCGTGCTGGAAAACCCTCCTCGCAACAAGCCCGTGCCAGAAAGGTGTGACATGGCCTTTAGCGGCAGCACCTCCCAGGTAAGTTCCACGTAGGTACTTCGCAGTCCCCGTATACGGCCAAGATAATGCTATTCTGTAGGACTTCTGTCATTCCTTCTTTGGAATTCCATTACTGAGTTGTAAGCCCCCACGCGCCTGGCACAAATGTCACACAGTATACCCGAAAGTAGGACATAAGTAGAATGCGTTCAGCAAGTAAAACACATGTACTGATTCGCCCAAATCCTTATACGCCCTCAGTCATTATTGTCCGGTATAATGGAAAATCCCTACACGCTACAAGCCCAAGTAGCTTCCCTGTGAAGTTGTGACAGGGATTAAACATGGTTGTGGGTAAAAAGATTTTAGTGCGCACCTCCGTGAGACCACGGGTAATTACATGCTATGTACTGTCATGTTCGGATCATCTGCGGGGACCCGCGCCTGGCTAGTAAAAACTATAGTCTTCGGAAGTCGCACGCAAAGCTTGCCCGGAAAGGCGTGATACAGCATTCACGGTATAACATGCGGTATTTTCTTCATTAAATGCAAGTATTGAAATTCATAATTGCAACCGGCTCCGGTTTATAGCGGCCACTCTTGTTGTTTCCTTGGATGGCCGCTTTACACAGGTTTAACCGTATATGAATTGTGTATCCGTTCTACGCACAAACACCTGGTACCTAAAATGGTGCTTTGGCACCTCGGAAATATACATACGATTTAAACTGTACTGTGTATGATGCCCTAGAAAACTTTTAGATAAACGCATTAGATAGGACTAAATGGAAATCCTTAGCATTAACGCAAATACAGGAGCCAGATGAATAAGATTTCCCCATCTTGAAAACAAAGCAAACGAAGAAATAAAAGAGAGAAATCTGTGCAGTCTAACTCTTAATCTACGTTTATTTCTTGATATCAGACCAAAGAAATAAATCACTTTGCCTAAAAGACTAGGGTTTTGTTTTGCCTTATTTTTGGTTTATTTTTCTGTTTGTGTTTGTTTTTTGTTGTTCTTCTTTTCTATAGCAACATGTGGATGCATTTTTGTCTTACTTACCTTTTCCATCTCAGTAGTGTGCTAGTTTGCAATAAAACTCTTATGCAGTCGTACATAGCAAGCGACGCTGAGTTAACTAGATGTCGACTTCTGCTAACCTTATATGGGGTATGAGCGTATAATAGGCCCAGTCCATACTTCATTCATTCTCTCGTGTTCAATCGATATTTTCCTTGTTCGCAGCCATCAATGCAACTGACCGTGAAAATGGCATGCTAGTACATAATAATTATGTCCGACTTCTATCGCGCAGGTGGATCTTAAATACTATTCCATTTCCAATGTCTTCTTAGACATCGTAGTATTTATGATTTGGTCACAATGATGACTTGCTTCTGCCCAACTCTGAAATGATTGATTGATTGATTGATTGATTAAAAAGTCTTTATTCAAATAAAATCTGAGTCGGCGACTAAAAGTCGAATTACACAGATATACAGAGATTATACAGCCAAACAGATGAAATAATAACATAATCATAATACATAAAAAATACATTACATTCAAACATTCTGTATACACAACTAATACATTTTTAACGCTACAGATTGTTATATAAATACAAAAAGAAAAAAAAATGAATGGACATTTTATAAAAAGTAGCGGTACACTCCTAATTTTTTTTTTCACAGAAAAAAAAAAAGAAAAGGAAGAAACACTCAGGGCTACTCAACTCATTGTCGAAAGAAGAAGAAAAAAAAATGTAAGCTCTTCTACAGATACAAAAGGGAGTACAGGAGTTTGCAGTGTGGTTGGAAAGACGCGTCAACAACCTACACTATACATTCCACAAATACTTGCAGTAACATTATTTTGTTGGTGAGGTGATCATCCCCCTCCCCCGTAATGTACACACATTCACTACCCACTCATACCTAAAGCATTTCTCACTGGCATACTCTCTCTCTCTCACACACACACACACACACACACACACACATGCACACATACAGTACTGTACATTGATGTGTAGATCGCATATCTGTACAACACTCACAAACGCGCATGAGCATAAACACAGTGCACATGCTCGATGTACAATACAACGTACATGTATGTACACACTCACATTCACGCGCATACATTTACATACATATACACTATACGTACACACAGGGAAAACACACACTCACACATATTGCAGCTACAAACACACACACACATAAACATACACACACATACATTACTCACACACACACACAAGCACCGTCATGTCCACAAGACCACACCCAACACACGTCCATACAATGTACCTGTGCTAAGTGCACGTTTAAAGACAGGCCCACCTACATATATTGTACATTGTGTAAATGTCTAACAACTAACTTTGAGTGCAGTATGGAAAAAGTGGGGTTTCCTAACATGCATAAAATACATACAAATTTCCTAATCAAATGTATCATTTGTCTTCCCTACCCACCACGCTGCAAACTCCTATACATATAACTATATAAATAAATTTACCAACACATTAGACAGTAGTGAGAATAAAAAACTCTACTAAGAGTCATTGCAGTAATAATCATTCAGTATATCAATAAAATACGGTATTGCACTTTTCTTAAACCGATCAGTTTTACAATGCAGTTGAGAATATTTTGTAGTATTTCTTAAATTGATTTTAACATCTCTTTGATCCGGTAACCACAATGAATGATTGGGGTGCTTTTCTAACTGCAGAGCAAAATCTAAACACAATTTCCTTCTCCTTTCTTTTAAAGATAATAAATTGCACACTTGTAAGGCCATATCATATGTAACATAATTACAACCTAATATGATTTTCAATACACGTTTTTGAATCTTTTCTATTACCTCTGTGTGTTTTTTTGTAAGACTCGAATGAAAAAGTGGGGCACAATATTCTAGAATTGGTCTGATATATCCTGTATACACTGTAATAAGATGAACTATTGATAAATTAAAGTGTTTCAATTTGCGTAACATGAACAATCTCCTATTGCATCTTTTCACCATATCAGAAACATGTGCATCCCATTTGAGATTCTGCTGAAAATACACCCCTAAAATCTTAACAGTGCTTGTTTCTTTCAAAACAAATTCGTTGATACACAAACTTTGCTGAATTGATTGCTTCATAAAAGAAATTGTCATAAAAACACATTTCTGAGGGTTAAGTTTCATGTTATTCAACAATGACCAACTTGCCAGTGCATTAATTTGTCTTTGTATCTGAGATGGTTGATTTCTATTCCTAGCCTCTACAATAGTCAAATCATCAACATATTTATAAAATGAAAAAGGACAATCTTTACAAGCATCATTTATCATAATCAAAAACAAAACCGGTCCAAGTTTTGTTCCCTGCGGAACCCCTGCATTGCATTCTCTAATATCAGAGATACTGCCATTGTATTTAACAACCTGTTGTCTGCAATATAAAAAATCCACAACTAATGAAATAACAAATGGGCGCACATTCATAAATACCAACTTATGAATCAGAATGTTATGATCAATTCGGTCAGATGAAATATCTCTCAATCTACAGTATCACAATTCTGTCAAACGTAATAGATAAACAGTTACTCAGATATTTCACAACCATAACTTATTAACTGTGTCTATTTCATTTTAACAGAAGTATATTAGAAGGGTTTGTTTGCAAAAACCGAGTCCATTTTTGAAGATTTTGCAGTACGATCTCTATCATAAAGTACAAAATAATACCTTTTAAATGATATATTGGTCACTACATTTTAAGGTATATTTTTGAAGCTACGGTCAAAAGAATCAAAAATTTTCTTATCATTCTCTTTATTTTTCTTGACCTTTATTCGCAAATATCTCCATTTCTCAAATATGGACTTATCGGTTTTTGCAAACAAACTCTTCAGTAGCTACTGTGTGATATTTATATCACAACAAGGAAAACACCACATATTCCTAGGTGTGCGCCTTCCTAGGTAGCCCCTGAACTTTTGAGCTCTGTATATGTTTGGGATTGTGTTTGATTTTGTGCAGTGTTTTTTGTATTTTGACTGTAAGTGATGATTCATGGTGTCTTTGTGCCTCAATTGGACAAATTCGAAGGGAAGATATCAAGCCACTCCCTTGTATTTTTACGTTTTGGAAATCACTTGGCTAATGTTGAAAGGAAGCCATCATTACCTGCACTCTTGCATCCCATGTAGGCCTACAGAGCCAATCTTTACAGCACTACAGACTGCAATCTTTTGTGAGAGGTTTAGCATCTTCCTCTGCAAGAATGAGGGGATCAAACTGTGGTCTTTGTGTTTTTTAGTGACTATAGTCAATGTATCTTTGACCTGTGGACTTGAATGCAACTATCCTACTGATGCCGATGCATGGAGAAGAGCAACATGCATTGAGAGTATTATCCTAAGGCTGCCGTGTAAAACTCTATTGACAGCCATTACCATACTATAGCAACTCTACAGCATGTTTTCAACTAGCCATCCAGTTGGCTGGAAACGTCCAACCAGGGAGGTGGAACCTTCTTCCACCTCCCTGGTCCAACTAAATCCAGGCCCATAAAGCGACGAGCGCCACAACGATCTTCAGAACCATCGTGACATGGAATTGCCCTCCCACAGTCAGGCCACCATAAGGTATGACGTTCCAACGCTTCATCGTCTGAACATCAAACGCTAGCAGCCGATGTTATGACAGGATTTATGGCACAGGATTTGTGAGCTGGGTATCGGACGCAGAAGACGTACTCATCATGGTCGACGAGCCACTCTGAGATGACTACTATCATTAGGGGTCACCACTCTTCAGACCAGAATGAAGAGACAACCGTTTGTTATCACCTTCAAGGCGATGACGACAACAATGAACTCACTGAATATTTGACGGAATTTTAGTTTCTCTGTTAATATACATTCTAGAGGATTTATGCTAACACACGTAAACATTTGCAGTCTTTTTCCAAAATGTGATGAAATAAGGGAGATTTTTTTTAAAACCCCGTTGATGTTTTGGGTTACAGCTCGTTATTCCGAAGGTTCTTGGTCCGAAGGTTCGTTATTCCGAAGGTATGTTTGTCACAGGGGACTTTCCTATGAATGTGGGGAACGAAAGTCCTCCCTGCGACTGGGATCTTTTCTATACTGCGGTAGTCAAAGGTTGACTTTCTCTAAATGCAGCAGATTGTTAGCAGACCATTCACTCATTCAGCTCTTTCGACTTGTGCAACTACAGTGCCTCGAAAGAGGTAGTCAATCACACAGTGTTCTTACAATGTAACAAGCAATAAGATTTATTATACTGGTCTCAAATTATGGTTGTTTACAATAATAACATAGTAAAAACTTGAATACAGATATCCAATTCCACTTGATCTTGAGCTTGGTTGCTCTGCTCGTTGGTTTATTCTAGAAGCTCCCGTGCTTGGTTGCTCTAGGTTGTCAACGATGCCCTGCCTGAAGTAGCGGATCGTCTCCCCTTTCGGGTCGTTGGCTTCCCAACTTCTGGTCCTCTCTGGAACCCTAAACTTGGTCCTCGTTGGAACCCTAAACGGTGGCTCTCTCCCTGGAAACCTAAACACCAACAGTTGTTGGTGTTTAAACTTGAATCCTCCTAGATTCTCTGTTGGACGGTCAGGCTGCCCAAGCCGAAATGCAACAATCCCTGAATCACACTGATTCCAAATAACACGCTGCTACTCTCTAACTTCGCAATCTCGAAGTACCATAGCCTGGTCCTGAGTGTTCCGCAAATTATATGTGACCGTGCACCTCAAAACGAACATAAAGTCGCACATACTGATTTTGCGTGAGGACTGAAAATAAATGAAATGGGTCAACCTAGCCGAACTTGACTTTTTCATATTTTCTGAAAGAGCGGGTCTTTTTTTACATTATGCTAAAATTTGGTATCATAAAACGGGCAGGAAAGTGTGTTTTTATAGCAGTTTGTCTCGAACATTTTCGGTAGAATAGTGTGATTAGATGTGTCTTTAGAATCCCGTTTTCATTTCTGAAAAACCTTGTCCACTCTCTTCACTTTCAACTCTAATAACTTTTGGAAGGATATTGCTACTGCTTTGAAAGTTGGCATTGATTATGGACAGAATGTGTTAATGAGGCATGCTTAATTTCACTTTAATCTAATGATCCCTTCCTTGTTGTTACTCTGGTGGTTTACTTCCTTTTTTTTGTCCCATTCATCGCACAGCCAGCACGGTTTGGTAAAGATTAAGCGCTTGAATAGACACTGTACTTCAGAGCCTGTTTTCTCAGCTCACACTTTTCCTGAGTTTGTGCTTTCTTTCCAATATTTCGATAGGTTAGGAGAGTCCATTTGATTTGAGTAATACATCATTTTAAAGCTTAAAGTCTGTTCTTTCAGAATGTGGTCTTAACTAAAAATTCATGTCTGGCGACTTTTTGTTTGTTTTGAGGTGCAGAGTCACATATGGCATCTAAATTTTGTGCCCAAACACTGCATATTTATACATTTGTTGGACCATAGGTCTCCATGTAAAATTAACTAAATCAATTGACTTTCTAAAAAGTTTTCATAGAAGTCCTGCCCCCTTTTCTGATTGGTTGGCGTTTTTTGTCTGTCAAAACTTTCCTGAGTATCTCATTTTGCATTGGTCAAGCCCCTGCTTGACGTCATCACTTCCTGTCCACGGAAACCAACATTCTTTGAAGTGGTCCTGTTTTGACCTAGCTAGAAACTTGTGTTTGACGTCGTGAATGACGTCCAGATACCAGTTAGTATGAGGCACACTACCAGGGATACCCTTTCCTCGTATTTTGACGTCATGCAGGGTTTACTCATCCCCAAAACATTTAATTCCAAATCACTCTCTTTTACTTTGATTGTGCATCGCAACATCTCCTTATATGGTTATTTTGATGCAAGCTTTTGTCTTTAAAGCTGCACTTCTTTTGTAACCATTGCGATAACATCAATTCCTTACATGAGCTACCTAATAAACAGTAGTACAATGAGACAAATTATTACGTGACAAATACAAAATATGTCATATCATGACAATGTTAATCCGAAAATGTGATGAGGTATGTTATTAATAAGGTTCGTTACAGTAATCCGAAAGTGAAATAAGGTTCGTTATTCTTAAGGCTCGTTAATCCGAAAAGGAAACAAAAACTCGTTATTCCGAAGGTTTGTTACGGACCCTGTATCATTTCGGATCAACGAACCTTCGGAATAACGAACACTTTTTCATTTTCGGATAAACGAGCCTTCAGAATTGCGAACCCTGTTTCATTTTCGGATTAACGAACCTTCGCAATAAAGCCACAAACGTTCGGATAAACACACCCTTTTTCATTTTCGGATTAACGAACCTCTATGTATAGGGAATTTGTTTGTTTCGGAATAACGAACCTTCGGAAAAACGAACAGCACCCGATGTTTTGTCTTTCTCTGAAACCAATCGGGATAGCACTATCAAAGACGTAGAAATACAACTTGAATGATTTTCAGTCGAACGGAGGGACCGGAACTGTTGCATGATTATCTGGCTGACCTTAACCTGTTAACACCACAGCAAGCAGGTTTAATAAAATGAAAAACTAATACAGTTTTAACGTTTCGTCAGCGACTATATATTCAGTAATGTGAACAACGAGAAAATGACAGGTTTGGTATTCTTAGACATACGGAAGGCTTTCGACTCCGTGGATCCCGGCCTGTCAATACATAAATTACGTACATTGTACATATGGTATATGTGATAACGCGCTATTATGGTTCAAATCATATTTGATAGGTCGGAAGCACACTTGCTCTCAAATCAGGAATACCGCAGGGTTCTAATTTAGGACCCCTGCTCTTCATTCTTTTTGTTGATGACCTGTCCTCTGTTGTCAAGAACAGTTAAATCATTCTGTATGCGGATGACACTGCTGTTATTTATAGTGCTTCGAGTCCAAAATAATTACGCACTGTATTGAATGACGATATGGTAGAATTCAAATTGTTCAACACTCAACACAGAAAAAAAAAACACACGAAAGTTTTGTTAGTCGTGAAGAAAGTAGAATATCTAGGTGTTTGGTTGGATCAACACTTTACATGGAACGAACATATTGCCAACGCTAGGTATCTGCCAAAATTGCTTCCACGCTAGCTTTGCTCCGAAAAGTAAGAAAGTATTTGACTGTTGAGAGCGGTAAGCTTTAAGCGAATGCTCTGATATTACCTTATTTTGATTTTTGTTCAAGTGTGTGGACACATTTGAGCCAAGGAGTAAAGGATATTCTTATCAAGCAACAAAAAAAAAAATAGCAAGAACAGTCTCGCAGACAAACACTCGCACATCAACAAATGGTCAATGTTCACACGTCTAAAATTGATAGATATGGAGAAGAGATGGCAGTTTCAGAAAGGCAAACGTATGTATGACATTCTGAATGGTTCTTCCCCTGTATATCTGCAGAGTATGTTTACATCTGCCATGAGTGTACATCGATACAGTACAAGAAATGCTCAAAGTAGAGGTTAAATTGTGTCCAGAGTAAAAACTGAAAGTGGTAGAAAGGCACTTTATTTTGATGGTGCAATACTTTTGAAGAGTTTTCCTAGTGAAGTTAGAAATGCTCAAACGAAGCAAAAATTTTGTACTCGGTTTCAAAAAATACGGCAATTTTAAGATGCTGTAATGGTGATTATATATATCTTGTATTTTCGTATATGTTTTTCTTTTTAAAAGCTATAGTTGATTTGGTAATAGAATATTCTTTTGAAGATTATTCAAAAAAAATGTATTTTTCTTTTCCGAGCTCCCCTCTTATTTTTTTTTTTTTGTTGAGCGTTTGACTTAAAGTTTACACACATGTGAACATGACATGTAGGGGTGCAGACCCACTTTTTGTAGTAGTCCGATGGTATGAGTTGTGGTGAAAGGTTTTGTCTTTGTTTTTGTTTTTCTTGTTTTTTTTTAAGGTCACCTAAAGTGCCAGGGGATGTGATAGGCCTTTTCGTAAAAGGACAAGTTCACCTTCATAAACATAAGGATTGAGAAAATGCAACAACATTAGTAGAACACATCAGTGAAAGTTTGAGGAAAATTGGACAATCGATGCGAAAGTTATGAAGTTTTTAAATTTTTGTGTTGGAACCGCTGGATGAGGAGACTACTACAGCTTGTGAGTCATATGCGTACAACAGTATAAAGAAAATGTAAAAGAAAATTCAACATATTTTCACTTTTTTCGCATAATAAAAGAGCACTTGACTTGCCTCTTTCTCAAGGCAAGGGGAATAATATTACCCATAACATTTGTCGGTAACGAGTCAAGGGAATGTGTACTTTTTTCAAAAGATGGAATTTTGTGAAATTCTCTTTATATTTTCCTTATATTGTTGTACGCATGTGACATCTAAGTTATTCATACACTGCAGTAGTCTTCTCATCCAGCGGGTACTGCACAAAAACTTCAAAAATTCATAACTTTTGAACGGATTGTCTGATTTTCCTCAAACTTTCAATGATGTGTTCTACTAATATTGCTACATTCTCTCAATCCTTATGTTTATGAAGGTGAACTTGTCCTTTAATTGTTGAATAATGTATTGACATGGTAACAGTATATCATTTTGAATGAAAAAATATACTAAAAATATTGGGGAATTAGTTAACTCATTATATGTACATGTATATCGAGTTTTTGGTTTAAAATTTGGCATATTATGTACTCATTTTATGATTTTGATGCATACAATTTATTTTTGTATTTTTTATTGTTAAAAAGTATGTTGCAATGGTAATGATATAATTTGAATGAAAATTGTATAATAATATCGTGAATTACTTTTTTTAGTATTTGATTTGAAATCTGGGATTCGTGATGTTTATGATATCATAGTTATGTAGATTTTTTTATATTAGATATTGTGTTGTTATATTAACATAATTTTCTATTGACAATCATATAATTTGCTGATTTATTCATTTTACTCAGGTTTTGAGGATTTGACTTCAGATATGATATGATTATGAGATTGTCAGTGGGCAGTACTGTATAATGATGTCGAGTATCACATTGCAATGGTAACACTTTTGTTATTAGTACGAATTTAAGATGACTGTTGGTCAAGTTGATTTCTTTTCCGTTTTTGGTAGAGGGTATTGAAGTGCAAACCGGAATGTGTGATTACATTCCCATTTCCCACAGATAATGCTGATCTGTTAGAAAGCTTACATGGGATTAATATTTCCGTATAGCCAGTAAAGAGAAGTCGTTTTGTGTATGTGTATGTGTGTGTATGTGTGTGTGTGTGTGTGTATGTGTGTGTGTGTGTGTGTGTGTGTGTGTGTGTGTGTGTGTGTGTGTGTATGTACTCTATACTGGGGCATCGAACACAGGAGGCAATTTATTGAATAACAAAGCGCATCTAACGCTGCATATAAATTGACAATAACAGTGATGATAGTCTTTTACTTTCCTCAATTCTTAATAACGTCTTAGGAACGTCCTTGTCCGTAAATGTTATTGTCATCAAATTTGAAAAGCATTGTGAGAGTAACACATGGTTATTTTATCATTATCATTATTTGTTATCATTACTATTAGAGCTTTGCTTGATACGAAGAAGAACTTTGTGTACCACACACAATATGAAATTTACGATATCAGAGCTATAATGCATCCAACACCACTGAAAGCAAGCAATGCACAAACCAGCATTTGAATGTACCTGAGACAGTACACTCCATAATCATTACTCGTTTCAGAAGGCACTGGTAGTTATTGCACAAGACGAACTTCGCTGGTGTAACCAAAATAATTAAGCATTGTATAGCCGTCATCATAAGAGATATTTAAATGTTTGCACTTGTCATGTAAATGCGTCGCATTGTTATACACTTGACAAGTTTTCATATCCTTTCTTTCAACTTCCTAACTGTAATGATTGAACTTTTTTTCGGAAAAGAATGTGGACAAATTCTCATTCAATATTTTACAAATAATTGTCTCCCCCCCCCCCCCCTCCCCTTCCAGCAATGGCATCAACACATACAATCGAGGAATGCGTCGATATAACTCAGTCCCATCAAAGTCGGTGTATATACCAAACTCCTAACACTCCCACTTTTGACCTGACTTGTGTTGTGAGTGGATTCAAGCCTAACATTTCCATGCTATGGACTGAAGAATCTGGAAAGAGACTGAATTCAGTGGTTTCTAGACAGAAAATGTTATCTGACAGCACATACGAGAGGAGTGAAACGATAACTATTTCAACTGAACGTGGGAGAGAGCAAACCTTTATGTGCATGGCTACCGGAGACTCGCTGAATGGAACGTCTGTCGAGGAAATCACTCTTTTACCCATATCAGGTTGTGTACAAAGTTGTTATTTGTTTATCTATTTGTTTGCTCGTTTGTTTTTGTTTTTCGTAACAATATAAGATAAGAACGTTATGGCTTTCGTCCGCACTATCAAAACGTTCACGGAAAAGAGGTAAAAATACTGACAAAAACTGGATTTTGATTTGTCATATGATTATATCCGAGTCGATAATTTGGAGCTATGAAATGATTTCAGGAAAGAGCTTAAACATATTTCCTTCAATAAAGATATTGTTCCTTAATCATTAACATTACGCCTATCAAATCACTTTTTCTCAACGATGTATTACTTAGATTATGATTGTATAATGACCCTAACCTAGTATTGAAATGCTTCGGCACTACCCATAAACTTAATATAATGCGTTGCAGTGTCATTTATCATGATGTTAATTACTATTTTTTTTCCATTTTTTAATATTTCTGATGAAACAAAGTAACGGAAAATATGATGTTCATTATTTTTTTAAAAATATGAAGGGTTTGTTTGCAAAAACCGATAAGTCCATTTTTGAAAATTTTGAAGTACGATCTCTGTCATAAAGTACAAAATAATACCTTTTAAATGATATATTGGTCACTACATAAAAAGATATATTTTTATAGTTATGGTTAAAAGAAGCAAAAATTTTCTTATTATTCTCTTTATTTTTCTTGACCTTTAATCGCAAATATCTCCATTTGGCAAATATGGACTTATCGTTTTTTGCAAACAAACTCTTCATATCATTCTCCAGGAAAACGTAAAAATGTCGGTTTCATCATTGGACTAGTCATTGGTGTATCAGTTGCTGTATCCATCCTCTTCTCCCTTGTTGGAAAGTTTCTGCAAAAGTATCATCCGCAGTTACTGCCAAGAACAGGTGTCGATATTTTCTTTTTGCGTTAATCATTTCATTCGTCTTTTTGTGTTTTTTTTTGTTTTACTTTGTCTTCAATACCTTCAGATAGCTTTGTGTATATGTTATATACATCAGGAATTATCATTTCGTACTTTCGCGTAAATTTATGTTTTATTACAAACTTGGAATTCTAGTACCATTGTATAATAACAAATTCTAGCGATGTCAGATGACACCGATAAAAAGAGATCGCGGAATTCATGTATGTGCTTATCGTCGCTGGGACAACAAGACCTCGTATCTATAAAATGTTGAATGTTCAGGAGAGCCAAAAAAAAAAAAATAAAAAACACATGGCGGCCAAAGCACTGTGGCGAATGGGATAGCCTTTAATTTGACGTGCAGTGGTGGCTTCATTTTTGGTGAAAGACAGTTAGAATTCGCACAGGACTTCAGTTAAACCCATTATTTGACCATTAATCCAAAAAAATCATCTTCCCCCAAATTGCAGATACCAGGTCTTGTCACCCCAGCGACGTTATGCATTTTAGTATATTACTGAATGTGCAATTGCATCACAAACCAACAGAAAGTCGCGCGACCCAATTTCATGTAGGACTTAAGATATTGTCGTCTTCCGTCTTTGGGATCCTTTTGTTTGAACGGGTCACACACACACGCACACACACAGACACAAATACATAAATGTATATATATATATATATATATATATATATATATATGAAGGATTTGTTTGCAACAACCGATAAGTCCATTTTTGAAGATTTTGAAGTATGATCTCTATCATAAAGTACAAAATCATACCTTTTAAACGATATATTGGTCACTAAATATAAAAATATGTTTTTGAAGTTATGGTCAAAAGAAGCACATTTTGTGTTATTCTTTCTCTTTATTTTTCTCGACCTTTAATCGCAAATATTTCTATTTGGCAAATATGGACTTATCATTTTTTGCAAACAAACTCTTCATATATATATATATATATATATACTCTAAAAGAATATTCCCTCTTAAAAGAGTCAATAAAAAAAGTGAATTTAGAATGGAAATGCTCATTTTCACTCGTTTTAGAGTGACCTCAGGGATCACTCCAAAATCTACGAGTGATCCCTGACGTCACTCCAAAATGAGTGAAAATGAACATTTTTCACTCAAAATTCACCGCAATTTCACTTTAAATTCACTCTTTTAATAGTGGATATTTTCACTCGATTTTTTAGAGAGTATATATATACATATATATATATATATATATATATATATATATACGGAAACGTGAATATAAGAAGGACGCAAGTCCATTTTTTGGCCCAATTCAGTTTGACATGGGAAATTGTAGCTTATGCATGGACTAAACTTGTGTATAAATGATAACTCCTAATTACTCCCTGGAGTGCCTGAAATTAATGAATGAATTCTTATATGAATGTAAAAATTAAGGACTTGGGCCATTCTTACATTCATATTATAGCGCCCTCTCTCATCCTTCTCTCATCTCTATGGCAGAATATCTTGTAAATGATTCAAAGAACGACCCAAGTCCATCACACAAAATGGCCTCTCCACAATTAATATAGATATTAATTGTCATAATAATATATGCTCTAGTTTGTATTTACAATGTTACCTTCCCATCACAGTAAAATAAAATGTTGTTGGACAAATGAAAATATTGGAAGGGTTTTTTTTTAAGTTTACTCGAAATGGTCTTCCATGGACTTGGGTCGTTCTTATATTCAGACACTCATACACACACACATCTCCTTGGATATCATTGTTTTAGCTTTTCCTTGATGTCATATTTCACAGGATGCGGCTGGAATCCCTGCTGGCGGAGACCAAAACGAGTTGACGAAGAAGAAACAGAAATGCTTGGTATGGGGAAGTTTGAAATGATTACCTTGTATTCCTTGTTGCGTATTTCTTTATTTCTTATATACCAGTATAACGTATTCCAACGTTTCACGTTGTAATTCATTGTTAATTGTGATTTGAATACACTAATGTTCCAAAGTTAAAGAACATATTCATAAACTGACAGTTGATTGTCCCCCTTTACCAAGAGAACTGGCATGTATTCGTATAGAGTCGAGTTATTCAGAATGATGAAGCAACAATATGTAAATGAATTACTAACATGTTCAAAAGAGCAGCAATATGCTCACAGGCAATTATAAATTATGACTTATTTCTCCTGTTTGAATTTGACGATTTGCAGAATCCATACTGTCAAAAAGAAATATCACTGAAATAAAAGAGTTAACGACGTGCACATTTTCATGAAGGAAAACTAGGGTTAAAAGTTATGGGCTACTAAGGGCTGTGGAATTGTAGCAATGAAGACGTGTTGTATCACAGTAAGAGCAGTACCTTTTCAAATATATATCACCAAGAAGAAAACAAATAGCATATCTTGAATTTAGAGGTAGTTTTGAGGCCTGAAAAATTAGAAATAAGGTAGAGAAAAACTGACTCTTCTGGAAAAAAAAAATTATACCTGGTCTTCTTGGTTTATGCTTAGGAAGAATCGTAATCTTGAAATCTGTACATGATAATGCTAACATGAATAGTATTCCGCGCATAGATGCAAGTACCCCTTAAGTACATACGTGATTGTAATGTGTTTAAAAGAAATGGAGAGTGCTAAAAAGGAAATGCTTAGAAATGTAAACATGGTAAACATGGGAGGAATAATCAGAGCTGTTACCAGGGCGTCGTTTATTCTGTTTGGTGTTTGTTCTGCTGTGGCATTTAGCAGCGTCATGGGATGTACAGATCGTGATATCATTTCGGTACGTCTTAACTTTATCTAATTCATATCTGTAATCGTTTTGCTTTCAAACAGCACCTCTTTCACGATCGCTTACAAAGGAACAAGTAGAGCAAATCAACGAAGAGCTGAAGGCGTACTACCGGTTGTCACGACGCCAGGTCACTTTGGATCCACTCAACTTTATGGATCGTGTTAACTTGGATGACATTTATACCAATTTGAGTCTGATAGACCAAAATGACATGAGCAAAACTACACCTATAACGTACCAAGACCTTTTAACCAATGATGGAAGTTTAAACCTTTCAAAACGCCTTTTGATCCAGGGTGAAGGTGGCGTAGGTAAAACAACGCTGTGCTCTAAGATAGCCTGGGACTGGTGCCAGGGACGGATTCTCCAGGATCTCGATATGGTACTCGTAATCCCTCTTCGTGATGTTACCGACGGGAAAAGTATCGGTAGTATAGTGCACACTTATCTATCTGACTCAGATGTAGCAACACAGGATCAAATAGACGGATATATCATTAACAATTTAGATAAAATTTTAATTGTTTTTGATGGACTCGACGAGTTTAACTGGAAAATCGAAGAAAAGAGCTGCAGTGAGGTCATTCGAATTTTAGGTTTAGAGCAATATAAGTCATGCAAGGTAATTGTGACCACAAGACCATGGAGAAGACATGAATTCACCGTTGTCGAAGGCCTTGCCGAAGCCTACACATTTATCAGGGTCGACGGATTTAACGAGGACAATTTGACAGTTTATATCAAGAAATACTTTCGGATAAGAGAAAAGGAATATCTGGCAGAAAGTTTAATTACTTTCATGGAGGAAAATGATGTAATTCAGTCGAACATGGCTCCGTTTCCTATCTACTCTGCCATGCTTTGCCTAATGTGGGAAGAATTCAATGAAGGGAGACGAAAGGAACTGACAAAAATGCAAACTTTCTCTGAGATTTTTGGAGAAATGATCACTTTCCTTGAAGAACACTACGCGTCAAAAGCATGTCAAACTTTTGGGAATCAGAACGTTGATGAATATTTCAAGGAGGCGGATAGGGCAATTCAAGATATTAGTCAGATAGCATGGAACGGTTTGTTAGAAAACAATATGACATTTTCTGAAGAAATATTCACAGAGTGTATTGATGCCATGGAAATATGCTGCAGAGTCGGGGTTTTAACAATAGAAAGATATGTTATCAACAGGAAGCGTCTGCGCAATGTCAATATCCAATCCCTGGTTTTATCAATTGTTTCGTTTCCCCACAAATTATTCCAAGAATACATTGCAAGACTATACATTGAAAATGTGTACGCCAATAATCCCGCCGACTACAGCCAACTGAAAAACAAACTTCTTGCCCATTATGAGCAATTTCGTTACCTGCTGTACTTCATCTCAACCTTACGTAATGAGATTCGCCTTGATATCATCGATGGATTGACAAAGTGTGCTGACCAGTACTTTTGCGTTGATGTTGCGTTTGAATGTCACACTGAGGAGGCAGCTAAAGCAGTGGGAGAACGATGGGATAAATACAGACTGTCTCCTGATATGTCAGAGCATACAAAGTCAGGAGTTGTCTTCATGGTGCACTGTAATCAAGCGGTGAGTTGGTCATTGGTTTTCAAATCGAAAAAAAAAATACATAGAGAGCGCAAAAGATGTATGTGTATGCCTTTGTGTGCGTTTGCACGTGTCAGTGTGTGCTGTCAGAGACCTTGAAATCTTCATGCTCTTTTTCTGTGATCAATTTCCTTTGTTCTGAAAACTAAGGTGGACATCAGTTAATGAAATTCAAATTTGGGTAGAAGTTGAAACACAAGTCAGAGAAGACTTTTATGATAAAAAGAACTCATGTTCTCCCTCTCAGGCAGTTCCAAGATGTAATGATCCTATAGATGACTCAAAATTGTCATAAGACATTATAATGATGATCATTATAATTGAGGGGGTCGGTGCAATATAGTGCTAAACCACACAATGGCCATTTGAGATAATCGCTGTTGAATATTTGGAAATAAATACTATTATATACATTGTACACGAATTGTAAACGAATGTGATATTTTAGCTGATAATCAATTCGGATTTCGGAAAAAAACATGCAACCACCCATGCTATATTACTACTAGTTGAGAAAGTTGTAAGAGCTATAGATTCAAAGTCTCATACAGTCGGTCTGTTTGTGGACTACTCAAAGGCCTTTGACACAATAGATCACGAAATTCTTTTGTATAAACTAAATCATTACGGTATTCGTGGAAAGGCCTTGGAGTGGTTCAGAAGTTATCTTACCGGTCGATCTCAATTTGTTTCCATAAATAATCATGACTCTGAAATAAACTCGATTTGTTGTGGTGTTCCACAGGGCTCCCTCTTAGGTCCTCTTTTATTCATTTTATATATCAATGACTTCCGGAACTCATCCTCTCTGCTGTCTTTTCTTCTGTTCGCAGATGATACTAGTCTCTTTTATTCTCACTCAGATCCATATGTTTTGCTCGATTCTTTGAATAATGAACTTAAGCTGGCATTTGAGTGGATTCAGGCAAATAAATTGTCGCTTAACATAAATAAGACCAATTGAGTATATGAATATAAGAACGACCCAAGTCCATGGAAGATCATTTCGAGTAAACTAAAAAAAAACTTCATATCTTTTTTATTTGTCCAATAATATTCTATTTAACTGTGATGGGAAGGTAACATTGTATATACAGATTAGAACATATATTATTATGACAATTAACATTTACATTAACTGTGGAGAGGCCATTTTGTGTGGTGGACTTGGGTCGTTCTTTGATTCATATGGACTTGGGTCGTTCTTTGATTCATATACATGATATTCTGCTATAGAGATGGGAGAAGGATGAGAGAGGGCGCTATCATATGAATGTAAGAATGACCCAAGTCCTTCATTCTTACATTAATGTAAGATTTTACTCATTCATTTCAGGCACTTCCGGGGGTAATTAGGATTTATCATTTACACACAAGATGAGTCCATGCATAAGCTACAATTTCCCATGTCAAACTAAATTTGGCCAAAAATTGGACTTGGGTCGTTCTTATACTCAATTATAAATGGTCTTCAGTAACACAATAAAGTCTCTTCCAGGTTTAGTTTTAGTGAACGGTCTACAGTTAAACCAAATAGATTCAACAAAATTTTAAGGTATTTATATTGACAGTAACCTTTCATGGAAGGCACATGTTGATCATTTATGCAAATTGTTGTGCAAGAATGTTGGAGTTATTCACAAACTGAAATATCTCTTCCCAAAGCCAATATTGCATTCTCTTTATACAACTTTATTATTACCTTACTTGAATTACGGAATATCAGCCTGGGGGAATTGCTCTAAGACTGAAATCGATTTTTCGTTATTTTTGATTCAGAAAAAGGCCTTGCGGATTATAAATCGTGCACAATTTTTTGATCACACTGATGAATTGTTTGTTTCAAGTAAACTGTTAAAACTTTCTGATTTGTATTTGTATCATGTTGGAATTTTTATGTATAAGTTGAATACTGGTGATCTTCCAAGTATATTTTCCACAATGTTTGTTAAACACAATGATATTCATACTTACCCTACAAGACACAGTGAATCCTATCATTTTTCCCCTGTTCGTACAGTTTTAGCCCTCAAGACAATAACATCGACCGGCCCTTCTTTCTGGAATGAGTTAGATTCGGTTCGGTTGCAATCAAGTTCTTTAAGTTCCTTTAAGCAAAATCTCAAAGCCCATTTTCTAAAATCCTATGTTTAATTATTTTGCCGTAACCATTTGAAAATATCTGCATACTCAAATGATGCCTCGCTCGGATGACTTCAGTAGTTTGATTAACTTGCTACTTTTATAGCATTTATACCATAGGTTTAGTCAAAAACATAATACCATACTTTGTGCATTCCGTAAACTTTATAATATTCTCGATATCTTGTATTTTTGCATGTTACGTCACTTTTGAAATTGATATACTGTACTAAAAGCCTGTTACATTTTTGGAACCCACATCCTACAAGCTTTGCTTTTTAGTGGGTTCCTCATATTACACGCCAATTATACGTCCTTATCCATTTGTGCAATTTTGGTTCAAACTGACCATTGTGTTAAAAACATTTCTTTTTCAAAATCAAATGAAATGTATAATTTGTATGAAATGTGGAATATGGAACATGAATTTAAAAAAAAATGAATAAAATATGAATGCGTACATTTTTACGGAGATAAGAGTGAAGGATAAGAATTATGAAAATGTATGTAACTCAATTTTAACAAAAGTGTGTGTTATCACTATATTGCACCGACCCCTTCACTTGTATTCGATGTAAACCGTCGTTTTACTAGTCTTCTTGTGGAAAATATGACTGGGGCAAACCAAAGCTCTGCCTTGCACAATAAGTTAATTTCATGGGGAGAGATATCAAACTGTTTCAGGAAATTGTCAAACCAGTCGAGCGTGCTCGCTAAATTCCCATTGTGTCTTGGGTCGGGACGCCATAATGCACGTTCTGCATCGTACCTGCATGTAAAATGGCTCATGATAGTACCCTGATCATCGTTGTTCAAACTATCAATGTTCCTTCTCATTAGCGATCGTTACATATTGACCGTTTAAACTGCGGAAGAAATCTGTTATTCGACTTGGCGGAGGGAATGTGCTCAAGCCGTGTGCTGCGCGAAGTCGAAATGGACTTGTTCAACTCAAGATTTCAAACAGATTTCTACAGGATCATAGCAGACAAGTCTTCGACCTGTCAGGTAAGATCTTCAACAACAGCTACATAACATGCATAATATGTGTGTTTGCTATGAATTTGTTATGCGAACGTGCATCATAAAACCAACAAGAATAAGAAAAAGGGGGTGGGGAAGGGAGTCAGTCAAGACAATTTGGAGTTTTTGACAATGCTGAGCATAAGAATATATCAAATATAATAATGTCAAGGATCTAATGACATAGTCTGCTCTGCAAAAGCGGCTGATGTACTTGATTATAGACAGTAAATGAAAAGATGTGTTTTGCGCCGTGATTTAAAGACCGCTTCAGTTGGGGATTCCCTGACTTCTAATGGTTTGTCATGCGATATTTGGGAGCTGCACAGACAGATGTTTGGTCTCTTTATGATACTTTTGTTTTACGTCTTGGAATTTGTGAGAGAAGAGTGTCCTTAAAACTGTGCAGGTTATGGATGTTTGTAGGATATTTGTACTAAAGATTGAGATTTTGTTACTCGGAACGTGACCAACAAGTGACTTATATAATATTCAATCAACAAAATCTTAAAAAAGATATTCGTTGACGAATCGAAAACCAGTGTCAGTCTTTCAGAAGACAAGTGATCCTTAAGAACCTGGATTTTCTTCAGATAACCTTGCGCTGAAATTGTGGACTCACTGCAAGGATAATGCTACTGCTTTAAAAGTTGGTATTATTTATTCATAGAATCAAGAGTTCGTTTACTGTGATTATCCTTTCGTTGTTGATTTGTTTCTTTTTTTTCCCTTTTTTTTGGGTTTTGGTTTCGGTCAAATTCATCGCACAGAAGGCATGGTTCGACAAAGAATAAGCGCTTAGAATAATTATAATATAAATGGTACTTCAGAACCTATTCTCACAGTTTAAACCTTTCCAGAGTAGATTAGGTTAAAATAGTCAATATTGCATTGAGTTATAGTATACAGCTGCTATATCATTTTAACACTTAGAGTCTACTCTTTTACAAGCTGCCCTTGACTCAAAATCCTTTTCTGGAGACGTTTTGTTGTTTTTGTGATGCACGGTAACATTTTGCAAACATTTTTCATTAATGTAGGAGTTTAACATTCCCTACCTTGAAAAACATCTCTTGGGAATTTCGGGGTCGTTGAATCAAAGGTCAAGGTCAGAGGCCTGGCTAAAGGTTCTAAAACTATGCTAATTAATGCTGATTTTGCACTATTTTCTCGATACCTTATTAGATGCATACATTTGGTTAACGTCTGTAACTCTGGGTGCACGACGGTATAAAACCCCGTTTGCCGCATTATTCTAGAACTATACGAGGGCATGCAATGGGGAAAACGTGTTTTTTTTTTTTTCGTTTTTTTTTTGTTTTTTCAGAGACATGCAACGTTTTACAAATTTTTGTTACAAATGCCATACACCCTGTAAAGCTGTAAAGAAAATGTTGAGATCGATATGATGTAAATTCAATGACAAATCATTGATTATTTTTTAACAATATGACAATGGCTACTATTATTATCCATCCATGATTTTCGCACACGCAAAAATCAAGTTCAAGTGATCATTCTTAGTATTGCCGTACATGGAGGATACGGTACCTGATACTAGATATTTATAAAAGGTTGTAATTTAAGGGGACACAGAACACAGTTCAACGGTCAAACGAAAACGTCATTTTTTGGATACGTTCATTTCTTATAATAATTAGCCATATAAATGAAATTTCAGGTGAAGGAATGTTTTCAAAAAACACCACATTTTTGTAACTCTGCAAATCCTTCGAACGCCTTACTTTCCTTCTTTTTTTTTCTTTTTGTTTCTTGTGCCAGCCATGTGAAACTCAACTGTCGTCTCACATTGTGATAGTGTATCGTAGACCTATAGAGGAATCATGCGATTTGACAGAAAGACATACAAGTCGCCATTGCGACATTAATTTTAAGTTTTCTCATACGCTTCATTTGTCAGATAACTTTGTTGATGCTTGTTGTTTTTTTTGTACAGATACAAAATTTGGCACTGACCATTAGCTACTGGAATGACAACCTTCAATGATCAGTCCTCAATGGGAAAAGACTTGGCACGTTGGGTTTCTACTTTGCCGCATCTTTTAAACCTCAATGTAAAATGCCACACCGTTCCCGATGGTTTCTTCTTAATCGCAGCTGATTCGGCGCAATCCTGCCAGGTATGTCACAATCACTATGCTCATATATTTCTAAGAAAATACATATATTTTTTTTCATAAAGATTTATTTCTCTCATTGATAAAAACCACCACACTATACAACGAATCCTCACTTGTTACAAAGTGTCCAAGCAGTGTTTATCCTTTTATAGCACAACAAAGTCAATATGTAGATATGTATTAATTGATTTGGTTTCAGCACTGGTTTCATCAAATAATTCGTATGTGTGCCTGTGCATTTGTGTGCGCGCGGACGTTTTAAGGGAATAATGGTCAAGGGTATTAAGTGGTCATCGTAATGTCGGGAAAAATATAGAAGGGTTTCGAGATGACGACTACATAACTGCTATGAGATTAAACACAAGCACTAAATGCATATACAGATTTGCATGCGAATATGCTGCTTTGCCAGCTCACAGCAAAAGAAAAATTGTATAATGATTTTGTTTGATAAAGTAACATTAAAAAAAAAAATCCATAGAAGAGGGTGTTTCACCAGATGTCACATGTATAGGCCTACACAGGTTGTCTAAAAAAAACTATGCTCTTTAGATATGGCTGACAAATACACAAGAAATATAACGATACTGGGTAAAATGTTTATATGTATGGATAGCTTATTGACTTAACTTTTATATGACACCAAAAAAAAAAAAAAAACTAAAAATAGATCATGCTTCAATGAGTACTGGTCACTTTTGTTAAGGGTATGAAAATGAGGCTGCGCAGGAATTAGTCTTTTAGATTTGCACCTTTTTGTAACTGTGACTTGAATAAAAAAACTTCGAACCACATTTCAGTAATTTTCAGCTACTGGCTAATAATTATTCAGGTTAACCATTGACCTAAAGAATGAATAGCTGACGTCTATGACATTCTCTGTTTTTTTTTTTTTTGACAATCCATAATTGAATATCCAATGTTACATAACCCAACCTGGGTATTGAGTAAATCAATGAGATATTCAATTTGGGATGGAGGTTTTTATTTAAAGTCAGTGATGTTAAAAAAAAAATCTATAACAGTGTGTAAAAATGTGTCACTTGATCATGATACATTAAGACTATAAAATAAAGAGCTGCAGGATGTTACTCAGCCTTCATTCATCTTGGAGTCTTGGACTGACAACCAAAGATAAAGAGGCCTCATTTCACACCCCGGCAGCGTTCTTTTATGGTAACAGAAATTTTGGTGTCATATGAAAGATGAAACATGCATATTGTAACTATTCTTACAATTAAATCTTTTCCCACAGATTGCAATTGACCTTTCCGTCAGAATAGCATATTCTTTTTTTTATTCAGTGGGCATTTTAAAAGTGTATAGTTGTTGGGAAAAAGTTTGATATCATGAAATGAAAGAAGGACAAAAGAGGTGAAGTAATGCTGAAGCTTTTTGAAGCATACACTATTCTTCAGATAAAGGGGAGCAACGCATACTGTACAACATGCATAAACGCAGCGGAGCATGGAGAAAAATATCCTGAAATCACAATACTTGCCAATGACGTGACTATTTTATAGTGGACGTGGGTTTTACCCGAAAACACACACACACACACACACACACACATACGCACACAAACATACACACACACACACACAGACACAATAATACATTGGATTGAAGTGCACGTTTCATAAAGATTATATTGGTCGAACAGACACATGCATTCCCGGCTAATCTTACAATTGTGTCATTTAACCCGTTCCTTCCGCAATTCTCTGAGTGCCTTTAATGCCCCCAAACGAGATTCTTTTCGCCCGTCGACA
Source organism: Diadema antillarum (assembly GCF_040938485.1). Taxonomy (NCBI): domain Eukaryota; kingdom Metazoa; phylum Echinodermata; class Echinoidea; order Diadematoida; family Diadematidae; genus Diadema; species Diadema antillarum. Next base: position 62,331 of record NW_027272423.1, on the reverse strand, counting down.
GAAAGGCACACAGGTTGGTAATCCAGCTGTGTGAAGGCAGTCGAGCGGTTCATTGTGTCCCCCTTTCTACGGTCAACTACATGTGCCCGTGAACAATGGAAATATCGATCGGGTGCGAGGTATGAATAGAGCGTGCGCTGATGAGCTCTCAGAATCTTTTGTTCTACACAAAACCAGGTACCTGAATGAGGTGACTGGGGTCAGCGAACCCGCATTTCTAACTGATCTTAGCCTTGATCATTATGTACATGTTCGTACGAGTTTTCAGCAGAACAAGCAAAAAAACTAAATCAAGAAAAGGTACATAATACTGTAAAACCCCCTTTTTCAAACAGCAGGAGAACAAATCCTGATAGAATAAACTCTGATCTTTTTATCAAACCCACTTTTCTGAGCATTTTAACACAAAGAAACATGAATTTAGGCCACTGAAGCTGGCACCCTTGTCTTAATTTTGGGAACCTGGTAAACCAGGTTCCCGTAAGGAACGGGTTAAGTTCTTATTCCAAGCATTCAGTATCGGGCATTCCAATCCGTTTTTTTTTTTTTTTTTTCTGAAACAGCAATGATAAAGAAGACGAAAAAAAAAACCACATACACACACAATTAGGGAAAAATCTTTTGCAAACGTTTCTCATTAATGTTTTAATTTCGTGTTTCTTTTTTGTTTGTTTGTTTGAAGGGTTATTGTTTTCATTTATTTTCTTCAGGTCTGCGATTTTTCGATCGTGGTTGAGTCCATTTCACAGTCAGAGGCAACAGCAGCAGCCAAATTTCTGTGCCGTATGCCACATCTCAGACGTGCCCGTATCACATGCGAAGACCTACCCAAGACATTCTTCACCACAATTGCTCTACAAACCACACCATGTAAAGAACAGGTAAGATGTTTCGATTGGTTCACCAGTATGGAAAGATGGGGACATTCTGCATTTGTTCTGAATAACATCAATCTGTGTGATGTAAATAAGAGTTTGTACAGAAGGAGACCCAATCAGTGAGGCACACTCCTGTTTTTCAGGGTATATCCAGAATCTTGCTTTCCCGGGATTTTCATGAGGAGGCGGGGCTTAAGACCGTGTCACACCTTTCTGGGCATGTTACGTTGGCTTGTCGCGAGGGGGGATTTTCTAGCGCCCAGGTGTTTTCTTCAGGCGGACAAGAATGTTTGCGAGTTCGAACGTGTTTTTTACCTGCTATGCCAGCTCTATTTACCTTCCACTTGGGTGTATTCCGTGTGACCCGTATAAGAGCTTTGTAACCGATCCGTTTTCTGTTATACGAGGTACTTACAGGTAGTGAGAATTAACTGTGTTGGAGTTGCCTGCGAGGTGCTGTTGTGAACGGTATCCTGCAGGTGTTCTGTACATCTGCGAGCGAACCGCCACTACTCATTCGGAACAAGTTTCCAGCTTCCTCAAGAATTTGTAATTTCTTACCTGGGAAAGTTTAGCGGTTGAATTGCGGGGAAACTAATATGCTACCCGGAGCTATCCGCAGTTGGTCCGCACTTGACAATACCTATTGCGCATCTCGGCTGTAGTTGCCCGGAGATGCACATGCAAGTCCGATATAACCGCAGCCAAGTTTTGAGCATGACTATTTTTTTTTTCCTGGTTAGTCGCGGGGATGACCAGAGATATCAAAGTAAAACGCCAGAAGGCAGTACCTCGCAGGCAACTCCCATGCAGGTACTTCACTATCCCCGTAGGCAGCCAGGATAATAACACTCTGTGAGACTTCTGCCATTTCTCCAGAGGAATTCCTTTACTGAGTTGTCTGCCCCCACGCGGCTGGCTCGCAGGTCACAGGCCCGCGGGTGGAACTTAAGTAGAACTCGTCTAGCAAGTAAAGCACATGCAAAACCAAATCCTTTTCCGCCCTCAGAAAATGTAAAAATGCTGGAAAATCCGAAGAAATAAGGTGTATCTAAAGATTAACTACGCAAAAGGACGCTTTGTCCCCTACCCTGTACAACACACTACACGTAGCTCATGTGGCTTATGCCTAATACTCTTTGTGCAACCAAAAGATTCATAAACTGGACATTCCACTTCGACATATCGTCTCGATCAGGGAGTTCTCCCACGTGCAACATAACTTAACATTTGGCTTCTGCCTTGCACCCTCTTGTTGGCCAAACTGTACAGCATTTGAAGAAATCCAAACAATTCATCGACCAAGTCCGTCAGATGACAGTGTCTAATAGTGATGTCCTCGTCATCTTTGATGTTGACTCACTATATTCATGAGTGTGCCAGCTAAAGATGCGCGCTCCCATCCTCAAGAGGCTTGACTCTGATCGAAACCTACCAGATAGGACCAAACTGTCTCCAACAGAGATCTATGACTTGCTTGGGATGTGTCTCAATTTCACCTTTTTCAGATGGAGAGTAACATTCTACCAGCTGACAGAAAGAGCAGCAAAGGGGTCCCCATTGTCCCCTATTGTTGGAAATCTTATCATGGAAGACTTTGAAGAGACAACACTACAGACAGCGACGCTCCGACCCAAGGTGTGGCTTAGATACGTGGGTGACACCTTTGTGGTCTGGCAACATGGTGCCGAGGAAATCATCAACTTCCTTTAGCACCTAAACTCTCAACGTCCATCCATCAAGTTCACCATGGAAATAAAGAATCAAGGGGCTATCCCTTTCCTGGACACCAAGATCACGAGGATGGCACAGGGATCCCTTTCCCATCAGATTTACCGTAAACCTACTTACCGTTCATATCACCATCCTTCAGTGATGAGATCCATTAACAAGACCTTGGTTAACTCTTTATGTGCCACGTTCGCACGTCCGACTTAGTCGACGGCGTGCCAACTTCGCATATTCTGCTCAACAAACAAAGCCGCCAAAACCGATCGATAAATCGCTAATCCCGATGAACAATGAACGCGTTTCTCGCGCTTTTGTTCCTCTCACATACGGCTTGAATTCTATGTGGCGATTGACTATCAAGCGGTGTTCCAAACTAGCTTTGCGTGTACATTGTAAGTTTCTGTCATGATTTTATGTGCAAAAGTCATGCCTTTACAGTAATGCTGGTCATTCAAAAGACAAATTAAAGATAGATTTGTCATACAATTTATATCGAAGCAAAGATGGCATTCCTCTTTAACTTTGGTTACTATTATGTCCACCTAGACAGAAATTTGTTATACAAGAAAGTTACACAAATTGGAAAAGCAGAATTCTTTCTCAAAGCATGACTACCTTCGTGTCTTAGAATAACGTGGCACACAGGGGTTTCCACCATGGCACATAGAGCGTTAACCAAGTCCACCAGGTCAGCAACCAAGCCCACCTACCCGGAGAACTGAAGCATATCAAGCAAGTATTGAAACATAACAGCTACCTCCACCACAATTGTTTCCACAGAGTTCCCATTTGTGCGGAACGTTAGTGTTACTCAAAAGAAATCGAGAGTGATCCTCTCATACATGGGAGTGGAGCAGCCTCTCACAAGATCCAGCTGATTCTGAGAGAAGCCGACATTGAAATGCGGCACAGTTCTTCAACCAAACTTCAATCTTTCTTCACTACACACAAGGACAAACGACATTCTAAGAATCTTCCTTGAGTATACCGCATTCCTTGTGAATGTAGTAAGGTTTACATCGGAGAGACAAGCCGATCCTTTGCAACCTGGAACACCAGGTCCATGGCTGATGGGCCAACGGGACAAGTCTGCTTTTATCCACCATGCCCACATCTGTGAACTAAGGATCTCGTGGGATGAAACCAGATTCATCACGCAAATCCCCAACTGGTATCAACGACGAGTCAGATAAACTTTGGAAAATCGGGGTGCATAATACTGCCAACCCCCCCCCCCCCCCCCCCCCGATAATGGCCTCCACCTGAGCAAGTGGTTGATTCTACTTGACAAGCAGGCTAATTACCCATTACTCCCCAAACACAGAATTGATAATTACAACTAAAAGACAGGCATCACAGTGTGTGCATCCAACCGTGACCCCCCCCCCCCCACACACACACATACTAAATTCTAAAAAATGCTGTAATGTTCTTGTTAAACATACTGCCTTTAGACAATGTAAAAGAGCAGCGGAACAGACACCGTGCTATTTTACCATGAATGATGTTGGATCTCTTACGTTTTAGTTATGACTCTCTTTCACACTTTACCTACATTTTGCGGCCTATTCAACTCTTGAGCTTTTTTTTTTCTTACATATCTTAGTATCTACCTGTTTCTCAACGGCTGATGGAGGCAGATGTCTTGGAGTCATCCCACGAGTCCGACACCCACGAGTCATACGGTCCACGAGACCGACATCAAATTAATATAGGTCCATGATTCATGCGGCCCATGAGCTATACGGCTCACGAGTCATACAGCCGAACCCATGAATTCGACACTACGTACAACAGGGTCACGAGAACGACACCAATTAAAGAAAAAAAAAAACATCTTGAGAAAGACAGTGCGCAATAAAGGCTCACAAGACCGGCGGTATTCAAAAGAGGCCCACGAAACAGAAACTACAATAGGCCCATGAGACCGACACTAGGCAAAGAAGGCTCTTGAGCCCGACACTAGTCAAATAAAGCCCACGACACCCACACAAGGCAAAGAAGAATCATGAGACCGACATGATTAACAGCTCCATCTACACGTTAATTACAAATTTCATGTACAGGTTGTTCCATGAAGAGGAAAGTTACATACTGACGAATGCAATTAATTTTCTTCACGGTCTCGAGTCAGAGACTAAAACTTATTGTCCAGGAACATCCGTGACATCAAGAATTATTTCTTCACGTGTGACTTTATTAAAGGGGACAGTTCTGTCATGCTGCGAGGATCGACATTGCTACCATTTTTTTATATAAAATTGTTCTCTTCATGGGACCCCCCCCCCCCCCCCAAAAAAAAAAAGTCATATGTTTATAAAAGGAGGAAAAAAAAAAAGATGTATGGTTTGATTTTGTTGTTTTTAATTAGCTTTCTCAATTCGTAGCTACACAGTGGACATGATTATTTCCGCCCTTTTCTTTTTTACTTCACTAGTTAAGTAGACCTTATGTAATTTTCTCTGTAAAATTTACAGAGAAAATTACAAATTGAATTCTAAATAGATTTATGATAATTATATACATTATACACTGTTATATTCAATGTAATGTACACCATTCAACTGGTGAAAACATTCTGTATCGTAGCGATTCACCTCGGTTTTGGCGTTTGTCAAATCATTCTCGTAAAAACATGAAATACTAATAGCTGTTTTTATAAATGGATGTTCTTTTACCATATCCAGAACGTTTAATCAACGTAACGTTCTGGATATCATGGACGATTACATTTTTTTAAATGTAAATTTATATGAAATCGACAACTTGTAGATGACTACTCCCCCTCAATATTATGTTCAGCAGGTGTATACATTGACTTTTTTTATAAAATATATTCTTGTAAGTTTCACTTCACAGCTGGGTACTTTTCTAGTTGATTGATCTGAATGTCCATACCATTTCACTGTATTTTTTTTTTTCTAAATAAAACACTACCGGTATGTGTTTTGAGGAAAGGGAATCGAGGGTGTTTCGGAATTTTCAAAAGTATTAATAAATGAAAATTCTTTCGCACATATTAAATGAATTTTGATTATGTTTTCATAAACGTTCACATAAACGCCATAGTTCTTGAACGTTTTAGGGGGAAAGGTGGGGGCACTGACGGAGTAACATCCTTTAAAATCGCCTTCTCCATCTCTCGTATTGTATTATTCTATATGACATCATCTGGACACCCTATACAATTAATTGGTCTTAAGGTGGTGCTGTTAATGCTCTCGATCTAGTGGACCTTCTTTTCCTAGTGTCGTAATGTATGCTTCTTCAGCTAAACATAAAAAATGTTTGTAATATATCATAATCATATCGAAATGCCGTTATCCGTTTCAAGAAAACTTTTTTTTTTCACTTGCGTTCCGTTAGATAAATCATAATTATGTTGGTATACTTTTGCGCGTTCATCTCTTTCTTATGAATACTTTTGCTTATCATGTTACAAATATTGTGTTTTTTTTCACACTGATTTTCGTCCTACGAGTGCAGTGGTAAAACAAACTGAAACTGAAACTTTCAAGCTATTTTGCATTTCGGTTTTCACATACAACGGTATGTGAATCTTTGCAATAATAATTAAGGAGCAACATTGTTTTATAGCAGATGCACAAAATATACGTACCGATATTTACCAACAATAAAAGCATGATTTACGGGTCTGACAAAGACTTATTTTGTATTTTGTATTTTCTTTGTTTTCAGGATGACTTCATAAACAACGCTGATGGTACACTCATCCCACAATTTGAACTTACTACAACGCATGATCACCCAACTGTAACTCTCACCAAAGCTATTGAAGATCACAATGCTGACTTAAAAAGTCCCTCGGAAAGCCGTCAGGCATATTTTTACAAAGCTGTTAGACTGGATGACGATGAATAAAGATGTTTCGAATGCTCACCGAAAATATCCCTTGGCTTTTTAAACACACACTAAAAAAAAATATGATGCGTCTGGATAAAGCAAACTGTAAGAAAAAACAAACAAACAAACAAACATGATGTACTTTATGATGTTGTTTCACTGAAAATGTATTGTGTCTTGCACATGTATTATACTGGACATAATGTATACTTTTTTTAGATTGATTGATATCCGCGATATATATTAATGCATAACCACAAAGGCAAATGTTAATGAAATTTTGCTGTGTTGTATTATAAATACTAGCAATCAACTGATGTGTGTCACTTGACATTAAGGAGAGACCAAGGGATATCTCCATCACCTGAATATTGCAAGTTGTTTGTTTGTTGTTGTTATTTTTTTTGGCTTTTCTTAGAAAAGTGGTGAAGGAAGCTTTAAATTCTTCCAGAGAGCATGTGTTCATTTGTATTAATTATTACATATTGGCAAAAATATAATGTCAAAAGGATAAAGTTCCCTTCCAACAAAACATCGAAATTTATCCCGAGCCTCAATAGCAGAGTAGCTATGTCTACTATAAATTAGAAAGACATTGCACTGATGTATCTATTTAGAGTGCTTCTGGTTTCACAATTGATTTTCTTTCATTATTTTTCAGATAATCTGAGAAACGGGGGGGGGGGTCTTTGGAGTGCCCAAGGATGCGGCATAAACAATATTCCCCAAAATAGCTTTTGACTTTTTGGTTAAGAAATTCACCAAGTGTTTTCGAGAAGAAGAGAAAAGTTAAGGGAACAAATCTAACACCTAATTCAGTCACCGCCCCTTCCTACACTTGTTTAATAGTTTGATAGATACTTTATTTTCTGCAAATCAATATATAAGAAAATTACATAATCATGAACATGGAAAACATACAAAGTATATTTCAAACAGAGTCGTTTGACTTGCATAAACAACGATATAAAATGAAATTAATGATAATATTACAATATGCATGTCTATGCAGCGGGGATTACAATAACGATATTATATTTAAGAAACGATAATGCAGAGGGCCGCCATTTTAAGCATTGCTTGAAAAGATAGCCGGGCCGAGGAAAAGGTAGGGATGTATTAAATTCGTAACAATACAAATTCTGCTGCAAAGATAGCAGGAGAAAATAAACTCTAATGTGTGATGGTGGTGAATGTGCTTACAAGTGCTTGAGAGTGCACAGGGGCAGATAGGCTGCAATTTAGAATAATACACGCCACGGTAAATGCACAAATTTACAACTTTGAAATTATTATTTTTTCTGGTTGTAAGACGCAGACAGAGAGAGAGAAAAAAAAAACTTTATTTGGAGTCCCCCCCCCCCCCCCTGCCCTTCGGAACCTCAAGTGGGAAACGGCGTCCATCTGTACAAATGTAACCCTGCATCACAAAATAGACAGATAGACAGCAAATTCTGAAAGAGGATACTGAGAGTTGAAAATGATATACATGTATAACTCAAATCAAATGGAAAGAAAGCACTAAGAAAAGATGCTATGAAGTACGGTGTCTACTCAAGCGCTAAATCTTTACCAACCCGTGCTGGCTGTGCGATGAATGGGACCCAAAAAAAAATGTTACACAATAGAGTAACGACAATGACGGGATTATCAGATTAAAATGAAATTGAGCATGCTGTATTAGCACTTTCTGTCTAAAATCAATGCCAACTTTCTAGGAAGAAGCATGATCATTTCAAAATTTATTAGAGTTGAAAGTGAAGAGAGTGTAATTTTTTTTAACAATGAAAAGGAGATTCTAAAGACACCTAATCACACTATTCCCCCCCCCCAAAAAAAAGGTTTGATATAAACTGCTAATAATCACATTTTCCTGCCCTTTATGATTCCAAATATTAGCATAATGTAGAAGAGGACATGCTATTTCAAAAAGTATGATGAGTCTAGATCGGCTAGGTTGACCTATTTCACCTATTTTCAGTCCTCACACAAAATCGGTGTGTGCGAGTTTTTTGTTTGTTTGTTTGGTTTTTTTTTTTTCGTTTTGTGATGCACGGTCACAAATGGTACTAGTAAAAACGTAGTTGGATAAAAATAAAATTTGGTGAAAATATAGCCATGCGTTTGAAGATGTACATTTGAAAATTGAGCCCGACCCTTACCCCGTCCCATCTTACATGAATATACTTGAAATGTCGCCAAGCAATTTGCTTACCCTAGCTCTACCTTACCTAACCCTAACATTTTTTTTAAACAAAAGTCAAAAGCACTATCTACACCAAATTTAACAGTTTTTAATTGATTTTCTTTTTTCTAAATAGTCATGTGCGACTGAACATGAAAGACTGTCATACCAAATAAAAGAAAATTATTCTGTCATTTCCTGCTATTGAACAATTTGCCTCGACAAAGGTGCATGCATTCATTATACACTCGCAAAAGTAAACAACGGAAGATGTAGTGGAGAAACTATACTGGGAGGGGGGCACGGCAAACTTTTTGCTTATAATCAAGGAACACCTTGATAATTTGTTGGAGTAAAGAGCTTTCGTATATTTATGTAATTCCTATTTCGTTTTCTGTACTACTTTACTCTTTGTCTTCTACATTTTCTTCGTTGCCTCTTCCCATTGCATCATTAGGTTTCCTTCATTATCGTTTTTCCTTTGTTCGGGTTTTCAAGACTTCAAGCAACTAGATACTTGTCTTGAATCTTTTCAGTATTTTTTCCTGTATTATTAATATTAATTTGACTTGTTTTAAGAATATAAATTCTTAGCTTTGTTACTTGCTGGAATGATGATGTGTCACATTTACTTTGTATGAATTATCATTGTAATGAACCATGCATAAACAATAAAGCAATCAAATAAGATCAAATCAATGAAAATACAACAATGTTTCACGAATAAGACACCAATTCATCGTTGGTTATTCAGTGGGGAGCTATGTTGGAAAAGCATTGGTCAAGGGCGTTCGGACTCAACCGCTGTTCAAGTAGAAGGGAGAACCGTTCATTGCCCTCTCCACATACACACTTTTATACACAATTATGTTGAAACTGGATCCAGTGAATTCGGTTATCATGCATGTGCTCAGTGGGGGATGGCATGGTTGGGCGTTCGGGCCGATATGTTGGTCAGGTGGGCCGGACGAAGAAACTAAAGTGGGCCAGTATAGGGTTGAAACAAAACAAAGAAAAATGAGGTGGAAAAAGAAATAGAGAAAAAAAGGAAAAAAACTCTGAATGACAGAATCAAGGGTGAATGAATAAAATAAATGGGTCACTCGGTTATTCCTATATCTTAATTACATGCCACTGAGTTTTCCCTGCATAAATCGTCTTGTTATTTCCACATTCACTTGAGTAATAGGCTGTAATCTTATAAAATCTGCATCAAATTTATCAAAAAATAGCTTTCTATTTCGGTGTTTAACATGGGGAGGGGTACAGGTATATTCCCCATACTGTACTTTAAAAAATGAGTCATAGCCTACCCTTGAACAAAGCATCATGGCGACTTAAAAAGACGCATTTGGGTGTTTTTGTGCAAGTCGCCCTCTCACTTCGTCCAGGTACCTTGCGATTCGGAAAAGTCGCCTTTTCGCATTTTTGGTCGTACCAAGGCGCCTTTACGTCTTTGCATAGTCCCTTGGCGACTTTTGTACAATCCTCATTAAAGCCTTCTCGTCTAAACAAGTTTCTGGCGATTTGTAAAATTCACCATGGCGCCGCACAACAGTATAAGCATACGTATATCCGCCACCCTGTAAGACGAAACCCGAGCAAAAGGCAATAAGTGTTTTATTCCCGGAAATTTGACTTTCTCAGTGAACCAATCAGAAGGCGCTGTGGTTGCTACAGGCGGGACTTAATCTCGATTGACACCACCGTACGGATGGGTGATTCTCACCAGTACTCGCGTTACCGCTCAAGTGAATGAGGTGAATTTTCAAAGTCCGTTTTCTCACGATTTTGTCAGGTTAACAAATTAAAAGCTGTATTTTTTTTTTAAATCTATGCAAAGCTTAGGAGTGCCTCAATGAAAAAGTGAATTTTCAAAATTCCCGACTTTTGCCTGAAACCATTGTTACCGGTCACAATAAGCAACAAATAATGAGGGTGTAGAAAGGACTGTGACAACAGAATAAGATTATATCTTGGATAAAGGAAAGCACACGGTTTTGACAATAAACAATACGTTTGCGAGGACTCAGCGTATCTAATTTCTAGGCCACTTATATTTTCAATTTGTCACTTGAAAAAGGAGTTTTCCAGATGATCGGAAAATAGCAAAAGTCACTCCAATTTACAGAGAAAGGTTCTAAGTTCTCTGTAATTAACCTTGAGAATTCACTTCTAAAGTCTATTGATGAAGGTAAACATAGTATTGTTGTATTCATTGATTTTCAAAAGATCTTCGAGACAACAAACCACAGGATCCTAATAAGTAAATGGAATTTCAGTGGCATTAGTGCAATACCCCACAAATGGGTTTAGAGTTGTCTTGCAAATCGATCATAAGTACTAAACCCTTAAAAAGTTTTGAAATATGAGGTTTTTAATCAATCATCTTTCCTTAGAAATAAATTATTTGTGCTTAAGTACTACACAAAGATTGTTTCAATCTCTTAAAAATGGTACTAATACCTGTTATAATCATCGTGCGTATGGAGGTGCAAGTGCTTATAAAATATGAGAGGTGAATCAGAATTTAAAAGCTGCAAAATGTGTCATGCACCGACAAATCATTCTTGGAGCATCACCGAATGAATACAGCTGACCACGACATGTTTTTAACAACTCCAACTGCAGTGTCCCGGATGGACCCCTTATTATTTCCCCTCCCTGGTTTCATTGCTGTTCTCCCATCACCAAATCCCCCAACAAGAGGAAAGTTATAATAATAAACTTGTCTTCGACAATAAAGCAAGTTCGTTGTAAAACTTCATAACTCGACGGTTTTGGCGTACTATTCAGCTAACACAAATACAAAGTCAAATATTATTTTTGTGTTTTCTTTTTCGTAAAACATTACTTTATAGCATACTACACTTGTATTTACTGATTTTGAGTCTTATCCGAATCAGTTAACTACGGCATCAATCGTCCACTTCTAGAACAATACATGAAAACTTGACAAGTCCCCCACAAAACATGTAAATACAAAATCAATATGTCTACAGTACTACACACATGTTAAACTGTTTTATACGGGTGCACATAACCCTGAAAGATTACACCAGATGTAATCAATCATTTCTCCATTAGTATCAAAATTTTGACTGAGCTTGTATTTTCTGGTATTCTCGACTGTAATTATATCCTCACATACTTGACCAATTAACATATACACTCTAAAAACAGATTGGTTAAAAAATCAACCAATCTCATTGGTTAACCCGATATTGGTTGTTTCAGCCATTATATTGGTTATAAACTAACCAATTCGTTGGTCAACCAGTAACCAATGTAATTGGTTAGGCTATATTGGTTGTTTCAGCCATTATATTGGTTATAAACTAACCAATTCGTTGGTCAATCAGTAACCAATGTAATCGGTTAGGCTAGCTATTCGGGTATAGGGCCTGTAACCAATCCACATTGGTTGCCGCGCTCACAGTCATGCAGTTATCTTATTTCTTTATTATTTTTTTTTTTAGTTGTAAGCGACATTTTCTGTTGTTTTGCAGAGTTTGTTTTAAATAGTTTAACCATAAGGCCGGTTTATGCATCTCACAGTAAAAAAAAAAACAACAACAACAACACTCTCAGTAAGTTTTGCATAAAACTTTGTCTCGCGGGAAGTGAGGAAGTGGGTCACCTGACTGGACCCACGCGGTCGGCCATTCCTGAATAACCTATACGAGCGCGATATCAAAAGATGCTTCATACTTGACCTACTTCGATTTTCTTACAGAAAATTTTAAGAAAGTTGTGAAAATAAGACGCTACTATTCAAAAATGGTTAAACATATCAACTTAATTGGAACTTAATTCATTCATACGAGAATTTAGTGCAGATCGATAATGAGACAATGCATTAGTTACATATTATGCATGATTGCATTGACGAAATACAATTATAGGCCGAAAATGAAATTAAATGAATAAAATGAATCTGTGTATGTGTGTGTGTGTGTGTGTGTGTGTGTGCGCGCATTTGTGTGCGGGAATAAAGGGCGTTTTTTTTCAGTTTGAACATAATTTCTGTTGGTTCTTATATCGATCATGCATCTCCATTACGAGACCATGTAAAAATAACAAAATGTGATTCCAGTTGGAGCTTGATTGTTGTCGGGGTTTTTTTTATTATATCAATCATGCATTTTCATTTAGAGAGTATTATGTACAAAATAACTTAAACATCGAATATCAAAGCCTATACTTTTTTAAACTTTCACGTTTCCATATACGACATAAATTTTGATTGTCTAAATATGTGTGTTTTGGTCATAAAGACGTCTTTAAGACGCCATGAAGTCGTCAAAAGTGGACAAATGTTTTGCTTCTATATCGATCATGAATATTCATGAGAGATGATCTGATATGCAAAAGCTATTGGCAAAAAGTAAATACATTAATCTATAAGGCATTCATATTGACTTCGATCTTAAAATGTGTAGAAAAATTTTATACTTTATTGTGATATTCTTTATTCAAATTTCAACTTGTGTTTCAGGAAATATTTTCATATTTCAGCTGGCCTGATAAGAATGGAATATAGTTCAGTAACCATGCCTTCAATCATTACAATTTTTCGTGGGTATATAAACCATGGTTTACATTGTGATTGTAGTTAGGAATAGGACATAGACATAGATTCTAGTGTATTAGGGTGTGTAGGATAGGTCATTTATATTCAATAGGCTAACATTACGTCATCGTTGGTTGTGTACTATAGTCTAGCTAAAGTGTACGACATGAAATTAGCCGTAAATATGACGTGTGGCACTCGCCAGACGTATTTTTTTATTCATGAAATGTGGTTAAATCCCAACCAATATCACTGGTCCCTTCAACCAATGTGGATTGGTTGCATCATATATATAGCCCATACTAGATTAACCAATCTATGGTTAAACTAACCAATCCATGTTGGTTAAATGTGCAACCAATGTAGATTGGTTGATATTTGAACCAAACGAGATTGGTTACTGTAACCAAGAGATTGGTTGGACACATATCTACCAACGAGATTGGTTAAATTTAACCAATATATTGGTTATTCCAACCAATCTGTTTTTAGAGTGTATAGGTTCAACCATGTTCGTTTAATTGTTTGTTCATTTCGATATGAGAAGATGTTTCGATAGCTCATCATTATACAGCTATACGTTAGGCTGGTTTTCCATGGGGTCCAGACGGATGTGAGGTGGGACAACTTCTCCGGGTTAAACGCCCTGCTCTTTGCGATGAATGAATGAAGCGAGATCTTTCACGTGCGTGAGTTGTTACTCTCACACACGGGACCTCCATTTTATGTCCCATCCGAGGGACAGAGTGTTTTTACTCTTGCTAGAGGCAACGGTATGATTACGACATTGCTCAATCCAGACTCGGGTTCGAACCCGGGCCGCGTGATCATGAGGCAGACGCGCTATGGACCGAGTCAACTCACCGCCCTGTGACTGGCCGGTTGTGTTTTGCTACACTGCTTTGGCTATACTGCATTTGCTGGCATTAACTCTGTAACGTATCGGTATACATAAAAATCTGAATCCTTTAACTCTTTGGGAGTACATTAAATTAAATAAAAATAGACGTATGCACATTAAGCACAGCTTCCAATGTAATCTTACACACCACAATTGTTGTACCCTGACGCTTCCTGCAATGTTGGGTTTTCAAAATATCATATAATGCTTGGCGTGTAACACATCATGAAGTTTTTTCAGTCAGGCAGGAATAACAAACTTTAGACTAAAGAACTATCGGAATAACGAACCTTGAGAATAACGAGGTGTAATAATGTTTACACAGAACATGGCTCAGTCCAGACTCGGGTTCGAACCCGGGCCAGTACGCGATCGTGAGGCTGACGCGCTACCAACTGAGCCAACTCAAGCCTAGTCTCATTTAACATCTCGTTTAGTGTTCATTTGCGTATGAATGTGTGTCTGTATATTACTGTATGTTACTCAGTCTTCTTAGTGGGCTTCCAAACTTTTTTTCTGCTTTTTCCCAGTTTTTTTTTCTCCTTAGTTCTTCAGATCATTTTTTCTATTTGACACTCTGTACCTTAGGGGCAACATTCTACAAGCCTTGTCTCGATGATGGGTCTCTCAATTTTTCAATGATTTATGTATTGTTTATCGTCTTTATCATTTATCAGTCATTTATTTTTCATGACAACGTAGTACTACTCCAAGGTTGCACAATTACACTAAAAATTTGCTTTTATATCTTTAAAGCTTCACTGTTTAGTGGGACCTTCCACTTCGATTACAATCATTGTATTATGACATTACATTACAAATGTAGTCTTTGCAAAAGCGAAGAATATGTGTTTCCCCAGGCGAATATACTATAAGGTATAATCAGAGATGAATATAACAATAAAAGATCGTTCTTTGACAAACAAATGTATTTTTATAACACCTTTATTTCTTGAAATAATACGGCCTATACAATCAATACGTATATTCCAAGTGAGTTGACGGTCAAGAATCAAACCTTAGAATTTGTTTGAAGAGTCTCCTTTAATTGTGTCATTCAGATAGATATTTCCTTTTTTTCAGAATTACTGAAATAATGTATAAAGTTTTTGAATACTTATTGACAATTTATTTCGTCTAATGCATGGAAGTGATTTATCAAATTCAATGTTTAAGACATCAATTAACATGTGTGACCCTGCACCACAAAACACACAAATAGTCGCCAAACATGGATTTTTAGTTAAGGTCAGATTCTGAAAAAAGCAGACTCTAAGTTTTAGAATGGTGTATAAGGCAATTATTGAAAAAAAGATTTTTTCTAACCTACATAAATATTGGAAAGAAAGCGCACACTCTGGAAAAACTAAGAAAGGATTTGAACTAAGAAAGGATGCTCTGAAGTACAGGGTCTATTAAATTGCTTAATCTTTACTAAGCCGTGCTACCCGTGCCATGAATGGGTTAAAAAAAAAAGAAGAAAAAAATTGATGTAAACCACGGTCGTAATAACAATGAGAGGATTATCAGATTTAGCTGAAATTGGGCATGCTTGATTAACAAATTCTGTCTTATTAGGATAAAAACAAACTTCCTTTGGGGCACTCCACAATTGACATTTTGCATGAAGGATGAACGTTCAATAACATAAACAAATTGCTTACGGTTAGAGAGATAACCCCTGAACCACCCCAGGGCCTTTCCTCGGATACCAAAATGTGATGATTATAAAGAAGTATACTGTTGTCAATGGTATATAAGGCCTCGGAGTAGTCCAACAAAATGTCAATTGTATGATGCAACAGATTAATAGCTTTCGGAACTTTATTTAGAAAGGTAATTACTGCATGGGATGTGTTGTAGTCTTGCCAGAAGCCAAACTGATAATCAGAAAATATTTTTTTAACCATCAAAAAAACGTTGATAATTTAGACTGAACAACTTTTTTCAAGTAATTTCGAAATAAAAGTCAACAAAGATATAGGCCTATATATAGGGCGATAATTACAAACATCTTCCCTAGTCCCCTTTTTTTTTCTAAGTGGGCATTACTTTAGAAATTTTTATATCCTGAGGGACATCTCTGTTACACAAAGACAATTTAAAATTATGTACCAATGGATTAACAATAAAATTCACAATATTTTTCAAACGAACGTGATCGGTATTGCTGTGCCCAGCATTTTTCTTCATTTTTTTTTCAAATTACGAGCAATATGTAACAACGCATTTCTCTCTAAAGGAACCAAGAAAAAAAAAAACAAGTTGGGAATACGAGTTGGTAGACAGTCAGAAAACGCCTGTTGAGTATCTGAAATATTGCCTATTTGTAAGAAAAAACTGATTAAAATATTTGACATGGATGCGGCATCATTGATTATCAAATTATTATGTTTGATCGTACCTGTATTTATAGTTTTCCACGTATTTGAATATTATGCTTAAACAAAAATATCTGATTTATAAAGTATTTACGTGTTTTAAATATATTACTTGCGTGAGAACATGCTTAAATACGTTTTAAAGTATATTTGTGATGACATCCCTGAGTGAGAGTAATTTTATTAGCATAATACACATTATTCTTATAAATCAATCGCAACAGAGATTTTGATATCCTTGGCAGCCTAGAATAGGCTTCTGATAATTAAAACATGTTCATCAAGTTTGAAAGTTAGCGTTTGCATGAACAAATCATATGCTTCAGATAGATCCTCATTATCATAATCATATACATCGGTCCAGTCCACTCTGTTTAACTCGTCTTGTAACCTAACTGTATGCGACCGTGGATCACAAAACGAACGGAAAGTCGCACACACGGATTTTCCGTGAGGACTGAAAATAAGTGTAATGGGTCACTTAGCCGATCTTGAATTTTTCATATTTTCTGAAAGAGCAAGTCTTTTTTTACATAAAGCAAAAATTTGGGGTCATAAAATGGGCGGAAAGTCTCTTCTTTAGCAGTTCATATCGAACATTTTTGCTAGAATAGTGTGATTACGTGTGTTTTTAGAGTCCCTTTTTCATTTTTGAAAAAAAAAAACAATTGTACACACTCTTCACTTTCAACTCTAATAACTTTCAAAAGGTTTCCCTACTTGGCCCGTTATTATTTATCCTCTACATAAACGACCTCCAAAATTCGTCCCAGATTCTTTCTTTCATATGCTCTGCTGATGACACAAATTTATTTCTTTCACACCGTAACTCAAACACGCTTATACATATGTTAAACAATGAACTGAAACTTGTTCAGTCCTGGATCCACGCAAATCAGTTGTCACTAAATATTGATAAGACGCATTATATGCTTTTCAGCAATTCTCTGAAATTCTCTGTTTCTGATTATGTTAAGATCAATGGTATCAATTTAAACCAGGTAGACAGTATCAAGTTTCTGGGACTTTACATTGATAGTGATCTATCCCTGAAAACCCATATTAACTATTTAAGTAAAATTTTGTCCAGAAACATTGGAATTTTAAACAAGCTGAAATATAATTTCCCCATACATATATTACAAATTATATATTCAACAATGATTTCCCCTTACCTCAACTATTGAATTCTAGCATGGGGTAATTCGTCCAAATTTTTGCTTGATTCGCTATTCCTTCTTCAAAAACGCGCCATCAGAATTATCAATAACGCCGGATATTTATCTCATACAAATGAATTTTTTTCACAAGAATAAAATTCTGAAATTGATTGATTTGTTTCATAACAATCTAGGTATTTTCATGTATAAGTACTCAACGAATGATCTTCCTGATGTTTTTCTTCACATGTTCAAAAGAAACTACTCAGTTCACAATTATCCCACCCGCCAACGGGACGCTTATCACCTTCCACGTACTCGCACAATTTTCGCGATGAAAACAATTATGTATGCGGGACCGAAATACTGGAATGACCTCCCCCCTGAACTCAAAGGTTGTTTATCACTATCATCCTTCAAATGCAAATTAAGACAGTATTTATTGAATAACTACGCTACATCAGCTCATTGAAATTCTGTTTTGTGCTGTCCAGGACTATCCCGTTATACTGTACTCCAGGGTTGTTGTCATGTTAAACCAGACTTTAAGAGCCCAGCTGTTTGCGCCCTTAAATTCTATCACTGTGTTTATGTATATTTTTCTTTCTTTAAAGATAGCAGGGACGAGGAAACAGCTGGTATTTCACATTCAAACTGCACTGCAACTGGTTGTTCGATGTCTTTTTTTAATGGATTTGCAGGTGCATGTGTTCCCTTCTTAATACACGCAATGTACACATTTCTAATACTGTCTGAACGGTATCATTGTTATTATAACTATATTAAGTCATATTGTATTGCCAGAACGACAATGGTTCATCCGCCCATATACAGCATGTGGCTTTTCCGATCCCTAACCTGCACTAGAGAAGAATTTGCTATATAACTGTATATTTGTAATTTTTATATTTTGTTTTTCTCTTATGTTCCGGTCATTGTTGTACCCGTGCTCCCCTTCTCAATCTTAAACTCGTTTTTAACCGGGACCTACGCTCAACAAGCTCGCTTTTAAGTAGGTTCCTTCATATTTCTTTAGCATTCATTCACAGATTCCAAACTGAACAGATCGACCACTATTATGTTTTACATATTTGCAATATTCTATGTATGTCATGTATTTCATTTAATTTTGTTATATTTGATGTAATTTTTTCATCGAGAAATATGAAAATAAATTGAAATTGAAAAATTGAAAAAAAAAAGGATAGCGCTACTGCTTTGAAAGTTGGCATTAATCAAGGACAGCGTGTGCTAATGAGGCATGCCTCATTTCAGTTTAATCTGATAATCCCTTCATTGTTGTTACTCTTGCAGTTTACTTCCGGTTTTTGTCCCATTCATCGCACAGCCAGCACGGTTTGGTAAAGATTAAGCGCTTGAATAGAGCCTCGACTTCAGAGCCTCTTTTCTCAATTCACATTTCTCCAGAATTTGTGCTTTCTTTCAAATATTTAGATAGGTTACGAGAGTCCATTCGATTTGAGTTATACATCATTTTAAAGCTTAAAGTCTGTTCTTTCAGAATATGGTCGTAATAAAAAGAATTCATGTCTGGCGACTTTGTTTGTATTTGTTTTTGTTTTTGTTTTTTTTTTCTTGTTCAGGGTCATATATATTACTTGTTATATTCCGGAAACCAGAGGAGAAATTGAAAAATTCTGCGATTAAGGGGGATATAAATTAAAATGGGATAATGGTCAGATAAATCTGAAAAAAAAAAAAAATCCGTGGGCAGGTAAAGGGCTGATGTTACAACAACATTATATTATTGATATGTGTTGTAGAATGATGGGTTACACGAGTTGGTTTTGTTATAAGAGGTAACAAAGGGTGCGTTTATCAACTCCTTTTCTCGGCAGAAACAGGTTATCCAAACAGCTTTCAAGGAATTTTTACGAGTTGATAAACGCAAAGCTGTTTTGATAGGCCTTTAGGAAAGCCTTTTACGAAAGGGTGCGTTTATCAACTCTCCTTTCTCAGCAGAAACAGGTTATCCAAACAGCTTTCAAGGAATTTTCACGAGTTGATAAACGCAAAGCTGTTTTGAAAGCCCTTTAGGAAAGCCTTTTCGAAAGCCCGAAATTTATGACGATCCAAACGGGTTTCCTAAACAGGTTATCAGAAACCTGTTTGTAAAAGCCTTTCGAAGTTGATAAACGCAAAGCTGTTTTGAAAGCCCTTTAGGTCGCCCTATACTGCGGTTGCGCAACCATGCGTTTCCAGTTTCTGAAAAGACGCGCGCCACGTAAAGTGCACACGAGTACGTGTACACAGGTGTATACATACAGCTGTGTGTAATGCACGCATATGCTTGGAACAAGGAGATGTTTCTCTCACCAACAAGGTTTGAGAAATAAAGTAACAACAGTCTCATTCCCTTTGATCTCATGTCTCATGCCGCTACTCAGAAATATTTGAAGTATGTGCTAAACTGGAGCTGCCTCACAGATAGGAAGACAATTGATTCATGTGGCATTGTATCATGACTCCTCACTCTCAAAGGAAGATATGTCTTTATGATGGTAATTGCTTTTCGCCGTCCCTTCTTAGAAAACAAGCGGCACATTAAAAGTACAAGCAGTCAGGGCTTTGGAAAGGGCTCTCGAAAGGGCTATGGAAAGGGCTATGGAAAGGGCTATCGAAAGTTGATAAACGCAGCCGACGAAAACAAGCGGCACATTAATAGTATAGGGAGTGGACAGGGCTTTCAAAAGGGCTTTCGAAAGTCGTTTAAACTGGGGAAAGTTGATAAACGCAGCCAAAGACGAGTTAGTCATTACATCTAGAGAAAATTAGGGCAGTGTTTAAAGTCTGAAACGTTGACAAGTCAACATTAAAATCTTCTTTAATAAAGCATGTTTTTATTTGAAGTTGGGTCTGATGATAGTTATTTCACATAATGAAAAAAATCATAAATATTCTAATTAAGAGGTCTATGTAATACTGACAAAATTGTATTTTTTTGAAAAGGGGACCTTAATGTCAATAACGAGAGATTCAACCATTTCACTTATACAATTCAATTCATCTTGAATAACACAATCCAGGTTTTGTTTTACATACAAAGCAACGCATCCGCCTATTCTCTGATTTCTGCGATTTTTTTTTTTTTTTGAAATCATAACCTGGAAGTCAGAACAAAGAAGTAAAGAAGTGGACCATGTTTCACCAACGCCTAGAAAAGGATCCATGCGAGCCATACATAAATAAACGAAAAATATCAAAATTATAATTCAAACTCCTTTTATTCAGATGCATTAAAGACAAGTTACTTTCACAATCTATCAATCACAGATTCGATATTGTCTGTTGAGAAATATTCTGAACTTGGATATAATTCATTGTTATCGCGACAAAAATTAACACTATCCTCATAAAAATCAAAAGGTAACTGATAATCAATCGTCAATCAATGATGGTCATTAGATGTCTGTGTTTCCGTGTTATGTCTGAACATTTCAAAAAACTCATCGCTGTTTAATGGATGGAAAGCAAAGTCTACGACTCACATTATATAGGATTCAGAAAGAGATAGGACGTACTCAATGTCATCGAGCACCAGTGTGCGTTCGAGCATGGATAGCAGAGACCCCCAGGAGGATGAGATCAAATGAACATGAAAGAATTTAAGAGGAGGAGGAGGATGAGCGAACAGAAAAAAAACCGGGTACAATGTATAATTAGGAATAAGAAAACAATTTAACGTAAATAACCGAAAATACAAGACAGTAAAGAACAAACAGCAGATAAGAGCAAGAGAAACACCACAAAAGACACATACCTATAGATTCATGACCAAGGTTATGATATTTTTCAAAGGCTACACCTAAACATCGCTCTCCCTGCCCCACCCCCCCCCCCCCCCCGAGAAAAGTATGTCAAAACTACAGAACAGAACAGGACAGAGTACAGAAAGTTAAAGTGCTGGATGAAAGTTGCCGGTGAACTCAATGATACACTTGCTCATAGGGGCTAGGCTGAAGCTTTTCATTGGTCGAGCTACGCTGCGTCACGTTCCTACGTCACACAAACTAGACGAGAATGCGTTCACTGGTGCATGTATTGTATACCTTCGGTATCCCGCTATATACAAAATAAATGTGAAAATTGTTGTTCCGTCTCAAACTGAACTGAACGTCATCGAAGCGTTTGTTACTATCCATCGTTAAGTGTATTATCAGATTGCAACGCATATGTGCAGAGGTTCACCGAGGTAACCACGCCCCTCTGTCAGTTTCATCTCAGTTCACACATTATCATGTTAACGAAGTCTCATTACATACACGCACTATACAGATATACCTGTCCAACTTTTAGTTTCTGAGGTCAATGCCTGTACTAGAGTAGCAATGATATATTCCAGTTACGGATCCAGAAATTCCGTAAAGAGGGACCCTTTTGCATTAATAAAGGGGGATCACGCACCCCTCCAAACTTTTCTTTTGATGTCTTTTGTTTTAACAAAAGTCATTAAGGGAAGGGAGTATGCGACCGGTGCAGTCCTCGCTGGATCCGCCACTGTATCCGGGAGTCATCCTGACCGTGACATAGGTTGTCCAGTAGCTCCTAGAGCATAATCAAATAAGATGACATTGTTATAAAAAAAGAACAAAGATGGCAAGCAATTCTCAAGGACCTCATACAGAAGACAATTTTCCACCAATGTACATAACATTTGGTAAAGATGTATTACTCGAACAACTCGAAGCACAACCAACTGACACATCCGACTGAAATCAAATTTATATTGTTACTCCTGATCACATGTACGTTTTGGAAATTGTTTCGAATATGCTTTGTAATCATGGTACAACGTGTATATAATTTCCCCAATTCAATTAAGGTAAATGAAAATAAAGTTTTTTATATTACTCAAACTACTTGGTTGTGATTATGCGGCCATATTATTAATTTCTGTTACCAAAGAAAGTCTAATGTTTATGTTCTTTTCGGATGATGAAATAAAATTGGAAATTAATTGAATTGAATTAAATTGAATTAAATATATTATGAAGAGGTTTTTTTGCAAAAACCGATAAGTTCCTTTTTGAAGAATGTGAAGTATGGTCGCTTTCATAAAGTTCACAATAATACCTTTTCAATGATATATTGGTCACTACATATAAAAAGGTACATTTTTGAAGTTATCTGGTTATATGGTCAAAAGAAGTAAAAATTTTCTTATCATTCTCTTTTTTCATTTGGCAAATATGGACTTATCGTTGTTTTTTGGGGGAAAAAACTCATATAAATATAAATATATATATATATATATATATATATATACATATATATATATATATATATATATATATATATATATAGTAGGATGGAAGGCGTTGCTTTATTAGTGACTTAGCTGGACAGTCTGTTTCGGCCGAAGCCTCGTCAGCAACTAAATCAGTTTCTTGTTAAAGTACAGTGTAAGACATACGGCTCTGGTGCACTCAAGCAAGCAAACAAAAGATACAAAAGATACATGCACGTGGCTACTTAACAGCACAATAAAGTTGATAATGACACGTACTGGTACTGGACTTAACATAGGGGTAATACACTTGTATGGCTTAAATTGTTACATGTGGATGGGGGGGGGGGAATAAACAAGCTCTGCGAGGGAAAACTTTTTCTTATGTTGACATGTTGAAATGAGTTCTGTTCTTGAGTTCAGGATTGCTGGTTTCTTGGCCGTGATGATGTGGTATTTCTCCCATAGACACAGGTTGCAACGGTTTGTTTTGGGCGAGTACGGTTGGGCGTGCCTGACGATCCTCCATGTGAGTGAGTAGGGAGTGCCCTCATCCTTCAGTCCCCAAATGTAATTATTCAGTTCTGTCTGATGTCGCTTTTCCGTGTTTGTGAAGCTGCCTTGTGTGTAGCATATCTGGATTTGAAGGAGGTTGAGGTGAGGCCGATGTATATTTTTCCCATTGTCTGGGGTCGCTACCTTCGCTTCGTATATGATGTTCCTTGCTGTGCATTTCCCAGGGATCGGGCAATCTTCCTTCTTTCTGCAGTTGCAGGAGTCCCTGGCTTGCTCTTGACTGCTGTTGATTATTTTGTTGTTGTGTGCCTTTGTTATATTATGCATATTGTCCATGCAGCTGTAGCTTACTTTCAGAGTGTTCCTGTTGCATATCTTGCTGAGCTGGTGTCCTTTACATCCACATGTAACAATTTAAGCCATACAAGTGTATTACCCCTACTAAAAGCCCAGTACCAGTGTCATTATCAACTTTTGTGCTGTTAAGTAGCCACGTGCATGTATCTTTTGTATCTTTTGTTTGCTTGCTTGAGTGCACCAGAGACGTATGTCTTACACTGTACTTTAACAAGAAACTGATTTAGTTGCTGACGAGGCTTCGACCGAAACAGACTGTCCAGCTAAGTCACTAATAAAGCAACGCCTTCCATCCTACTATATTATTGTACTACATGGACTCCTATATAGTTGAGCACTGTCAGCCATATTGCAGTTCACACTCTACTTACGTATATATATATATATATATATATATATATATATATATATATATATATATATATATCTAAATATATATATATATTAGATACATGTATACACACACGATCGCTTATCATTACAATTTTCATAACTTGCTACATGCGTGAATGGAAACAAATGTTAAGTTTATGAGAAATGAAGTGCAGGTTCCTCACTCGAGCACTAATGTGACGAAAAGATAAGGAAAAATGAAACTAAAAACACCCCCACCCCCACTTACACACATATACACAAACATAGTAGAATGCCAAGTAAGCAAACTCATAGTGCAAACAACTCATAGTCCAACATTTCTGATATGTAAGTAAATGATTGGAGCCCAGTTACACGGGTCACGGATCAAAAAGATTGAGAACAGTGTTAATGTTTGAAATATATTTGGCACGTAGGCCTATCTTGTTCACATTTGAAGCATTGCCTCTCTAGAAGGATCTTACAACCATGCGTGTCACAATTTTGCTCTTCGCGTGAAGACAAACAGTTCAAGCACACTGGTCTAAAAGAATCTTCAGTGCTTACTTTCCCGGTAAGTTACTTATACATGTGCTGTGTTTCTGTTCGTTCGATTTGCTCTGTTGGTAATGGAGGTGTAAGATTTGTTCGCCAAACACGTGTAGTCGGAGGTTGACGAAATTGGTACGGGGACCCCGGCAACAAGGAGACCTTTTATCATCATTGTCATCGCAGTAAATATTGTTTCTCCTTAAACTGATATACCCCTTAAACCAATGCCGCATATCGCGTTACGTGCATGCATTTCACTCTTGCAACAAAATTAATGTAAATCGTAAGATAGATATTCAAAGATATCTGGTAGCAATAACACTTGCAATATAATTATGGAGATTCCATTGTCTAATGAAAGTATTAAGTTATTTATAAAACACTTTTTTTTGCTACTTCATTTTTATACGCTTTTCAGAAGTCGGTCCTAGCTGCGTTCGGAAAGTCCCCGCTAGTCCGCCAGAAACCTCCTCTCAGACTGGGTGAGTAGTCTCCGAGTGTTTTCATGTTCCATAGGTATGATATAGAGAAGAGAGTAAGTCTGTCTTCATAGCCTGAAAAATCAATATTTGAATATTTGGGTACATTTCTTCCACATCTAAATATACTTTTAGTTCATACTATTAGATTACAGGTGAACGTTTTTTTATGAAAAAAAAAGTGTGACCGGTGACAACGGTTTCAGGCAAAAGTCGGGAATTTTGAAAATTTCATCGAATCACAATGCCCATTTCCTAATCTTTACAGTGGTATCGAACACTTGTTTTTTATCGACATCGTAAGTGTTCCTATATAAAGTGAAATATAATGCACTTTTTTTATTATTTGTTAGCCTTAAAAAAAATGTGATAAAACGTGCTTTAAAGATTCACCTGTTGGTCAAAACCTGATCAGCCCGATGTTTCGAGATAGCGCGCTATCTTCTGACTTGGGAAATATTCCCGATAACGAGATAGCGCGCTATTTGATAGTGGCTTTATTGTGAACGCAAATTAACGCGCCAGTTGTATCGATCTGATCGAGAACATTTCTCGACTCCAACTCGGGAAATATCTGAAATAGCTCGATAGTAGCGCGCTGTTTGATAATTTGAAAACGACTCGAGAAATTTGCGCGATGAATTCCACCATTCCTGGCGTGTGTGACCCGATGGACCGAGGCACACTGCACACAAAGCATGAGGACTTTTTGAGAGGGCACACACATTACTGAAGCTGTTTGCTCATACTCAGCTGTCGAATCAGCTTTTTCAAAATTTTAGCTCTTCGGGCTACCCCCTCTTCGGGCTGATGTGAACAAGAAATGAAATAACGCTCTAATTCGAAATCGCAGAAAATTTTTCGAGCTTGGATTTTTGTCGGGCTGATGTGAAAACGCCTATTGCGTTTCGCTCGGGTTTGTTTACCAGTAGTACGTCTTTTTAGATGGCGGATATGATAATTGTACGTGTGTATATGCACGTATTACCCAAGCATCCATACGTTGTACCTGGGTGTGTTTGTACGCGTATAAGGAGCGGGTGGCGCATTTGAAATCCACATCTTTACAAATCACCCTTTCATTACGGTTGATACGTATTGTAAATCTCATCCCCTCATCATATAGGACCCTTTTCGAAGGTAGAAAGATGGCAAGATTCATTCTTTTTTTCTTTTTTTCTTTTTTTTTTTTTTACTTACGGGCACGTTATTGCATTGTGAACAAACAAACACGACTTACTTAGTTTGGTGCAACTGGCATTTAGAACAGTGTATCTCAATGTTGGTTATTAAATGACAGCTTCTGTCCTCTTTTCTGCTGTCTTTTGAGTCAACCTGCTGTCATAGTTTCTTCAAGTACAAAGTTTCCGAATGCATATTTGTGCCGATTTGCGACTCTGATACGTTCAGGCCATGTTCATTGTCGTATCTGTTTTCACGTTGGAAGTTAGTGCTTAAGAGTGTTGTTGTACACTCTGTACACATTTTTTGTTTCACTTCCTTGTCGAACATTGCGGTAAAAAAGCTCGGATAGAGAGCCAAACTAAGAGCACACACCACAATGCGAGCGTACTACCATCTATTGTCGTAACAACAATCGATCATGCTTGCGTGGACAAAACATTTCCGACACGCTGAGAAGCGTATCGCCGAAAGCCGAACTATGTAAATGTGTGCGACGCACTATCCAATCGCACGCGAGATGCCGCGCCGCAGCACCACTGACCATAGTGGCGCGGCGTTCAAAATAAGATCGAAACTGACGAGTGCTATACAACGTAGGGCGTTTGAAATTCCATTTTCAGTTTGAAAAACTTTGTCCTACGCTATGATTTTTTTTTTGTAGATGTGAAAAACATATCAAAGATCCTATTTCTGCAAAAGCCAAAAATCGACAAAAATAATGGTCAAAATCTTTGTACCCTGCCTACGAGGGAATTAGCTCTTGCGACTTTTGCCTGAAACCGTTGGCGCAGGTCGCGATATTTTTTTTTCCTAATATGGGAAAGTTACTAGTGTGTGTAAATTCTACGGCAGTCTACAGACCAAAAGGTCATGAAATTAAGGTTATAAGTATTCTACCTAAGACAAATTGTGTTCGCATACTTATTAAGCACAATGACCACCAACCTCAATATCGCGTCGCTATGGCACGGTGTGGTTAGGGCTTCGACTGATAAATAGAAGGTCCGTGGTTCGACTCCCAATCGGGGTCTTGCTAAACATCTTGTTTTCATTTTTGCTCTTAATTTCTAAAGTATATTAAGTTTGTAACGATTTATTCCGTCAGGCTTGAGGCTAGGGAGAGTAACAAAGTCAAAGACTTGATAGTTATTCTCTATCCAAGTCACCAAGACAAATAAATGCCTTTCCCATACTGCGAAAAAAATATCGCGCGCTCACATTTACTGCACCGTTACATAAAGGTGATTAATTTCACCAAAGAGGGATGTTGCATTTGGTGCTCATTTTGGCTCCGTGCCTTTGAAGGACAAGTTTACCTTCGTAATCATATAGGTTGAGTAAATGCAGCAATATCAGAAGAATACGTGGTCAGTGAAAGTTTGGGTAAAATCGGGCAATCCGTTCAAAAGTTATGAATATTTTGAAGTTTCTGCTCAGTCACGGCTGGATGAGAAAACTAGTTCAAGAGTGTATGATGTCATAAGCGTACAACGATATAACGAAAATAAAAAGAAAATTTCACAAAACTTCACTTTTTTTGCCAAAGTGCACATTTCTTAGACTTGTTATTGATGTAAAGTGTAATATTATTTTCCGTGTGTTTTAAAGAGATAAGTCGAATATTCTTTTATTATGCGAAAAATTTGAAAATATGTCGATTTTCTTTATATTCTTTCTTTATAACGTTGTACATATGTGACATCACAAGCTATATTACATTTTTCATCAAGCCGTGACTGGGCTGAGACTTCAAAAATTCAGAACTTTTGAACGGATTGTCCAATTTTCCGTAAACTCTCAATGATGTATTCTACTAATGTTGCTGCATTCAAACAAACCACATGTAGATGTGACCGTGCACCACCAAACGAACAAAAAGTCGCACACAGTGATTTTGCGTGGGGACTGAAAATAGGTGAAATGGGTCAACCTAGCCGATCTTGAATTTTTCATATTTTCTAAAAGATCAAGTCTTCTTCTACATTATGATAAAATTTTGGATCGTTAAACGGGCAGGAAAGTGTGTTCTTTTAGCAGTTTATACTGTGATTTCATGTGTCTTTACAGTCCAATTTTCAATTCTGAGAAACCTTGCACACACTTTTCATTTTCAACTCTAATAACTTTTGAAAGGATAGTGCTACTGCTTTGAAAGTTGGCATTAATTATGGACATAGCGTGTTAATAAGGATTGCTTAATTTCAGTTCAATTTGATAATGCCTTCATTGTTACTCCGGTGATTTATTTCCTGTTTTTTGTTTTGTTTTGTTTTGTTTTGTTTTGTTTTGTTTTGTTTTGTTTTTTGTTTTTTTTTTGGGGGGGGGTTGTCGCATTCATCGCAGAGGCAGCGCGGCTTGGTAAAAAACGATTAACGCTTGAATACACCACACTGTACTTCAGAGCCTCTTTTCTCATTTCACACTTTTCCTGAGTGTGTGCTTTCTTTTCAATATTTATATAGGTTAGGAGAATCCATTTCATTTCAGTTATACATCATTTTAAAGCTTAGAGTCTGTTCTTTCAAAATCTGCCCTTAACTAAAAATCAATCCCTGACAACTTTTTGTGTGTTTTGCGGTGCAGGGTCACATAGGAAGGTGGAAGGTGGAAGGAGGTACAGGTCTAGTATAAGCTCGCACGCCCACTGCTCTTACCCGCTCTCAGAAGCAGTATGCTGTCTGGTGTGTGTGTGTGTGTGTGTGTGTGTGTGTGTGTATTTTCTGTGTTTGTAGCCTAAGTATGTGTGTGTGCGTGCGCACGTGTATGGATGTGTGTGTGTGTGTGCACTTTGTAAAGGCAATATAGAAAAGTACTTTGAAAATAATTTATGCTTATGAATATGTATAACACCAGCAATGTAGTATTGGATGTACTATAGGTGTTACAAAAATTATTTTCCTGTAATCCTTGATATTGTTACAACTATATATCAGATGGTTACAGCTCGTTATTTCGAAGGTTCGTTATTCCGAAGGTTCATTAATCCGAAAATGGGATGAGGTTTGTTATTGCGAAGGCTCATAAATCCGAACATGAAATAAGGTTCGTTTTTCCGAAGGTTCGTTAATCCGAAAATAAAACAAAGCTCATTGTTCCCAAGGTTCGTTACGGACCCTTTATCACTTTGGATCAACGGACCTTCGGAATAACGAACAATATATCAATTTGGAATTAACGAACCTTCGGAATAGCGAACCTTATTCATTTTCGGATTAACAAACCTTCGGAATAACGAACCGTGGGAATAACGCCACAAATGTCCTGATTTACAAACATCTAGGTACAGGGAATTTGTGCATGTGTTTCGGATTAACGAACCCTCGGAGTAACGAATCTTCGGAAATAACGAACAGCACACGTTATTCCTGGTTGTATAAGTTCAGAATAGTGATCAGTTGGCATAGGAGGACTGGAATCTCGGGCATTGCGTTGGATTGATAAGTGGAAATTCCACAATTTTATGAAAGAACTATAGTATTATGGTAAGTTGTGAGGGAATGACATGCTCACTTTTCCATGTACATATTCATAATGACTGTTCAAAAGTCGTCCCCCCTCAAAAAAAAAAAAGAGAAAAACTTCATAATGTCCCAATTTCCTTATTCTTCATCTGATTTCGATCAACCTTATACCGTTGAACCACAGGCGTTTCCATTTTTTTTTTACTTGCCTGTTTTTTTTTTTTTCAGGGAGGTGCGTAATGACTTAAAAAAAAAATTAACTTGCGAGATTGTTTTTTATTTGATTTATTGGTTCCTTTATCATCATGTGCATACGCATACATATCATATGCTTACATTGCTAGTCTTATACATATTATTATTATCTATTAAGAAGTTTGAAGGTCGAATACCTTTACCCCTTGATAAAATACATTTTAAAAAAATCTTACATTTCAGAATGAGTTATAATTTTTTTGTAAGCTGACACTTCTAAGTATTTTTTTTCAACCACAATCGTCTATCGTCTAACACAACTCCAGTTTACACTTCTTTACTCTGAGGAACTTATATTTCATGCCTCACGTGACCTGGTTTTCCCTGTAATCTTCCTCTTTCATCTCGCTTTTCTCTGTTCCACGTAAAGGTAGCCACTTCCTCACATCCATTCATCCTTACAATAATTGTTGTTGTTGTTGTTTTATTAAGGGTCTATTAACTACATCTCTGTTTTTTAGCAGATCCCTCCATTTCCAACCTGATTTTCTTTACTTGTCTTGAAATTATTCGGAAGAAATATTATGTATTATGGTTCATTGATTGTTGTTAATCTTTTGTTGCATTGTTGCATCATTAGTACAGGTGTATTCAAATAATGTCACTTCGTGTTCTATATGATGTGATTCCCCCAGTACAACTACACCCCAGATAACAATTCTCTCAGAGGGAATTATCCTCAAGGTCAATTCCTCCGAGTAACACTTCCTCCATAGGGCAATCCAAGCTGCTCTCACAAACAACTACTCAGGTGACGTTCTGCTCGGGAAAAAATTACGGAGTATTTCATAAACTATTGAAAAGATAATGTCTCTATTTCGTTTCTTCCATGCAATTTTACTGTTATACCGTAAACGTTCATTTCAGAATTACCCTGCTGCATCATTGGACATTAACAACCATATTAGTAGAACATATCAGTGATAGTTTGAGGAAAATCGGAAAACCCATTTAAAAGTTATGACTTTTTGAAGTTTCTGCCTACTCAAGGCTGGATGAAAAGACTACTATAGCTTGTGATGTCACATGAGCACAACGATATAAAGAAAGAATAAAGAAAATTAAACATATTTTCACTTTTCTCGCATAGGGCAGATGAACACTTGACTTCTCTCTTTCAGAAGGCAGGGGGAATAATATTACCCTTGACATATGTCAGTAACAAGTCGAAAAAATGTGTGCTTTATTAAAAAACTAAAGTTTTGTGAAATTCTCTTTTTATTTTCTTTCTACAGTTGTACGCATATGACATCATACACTTAAGTAGTCTTGTCATCCAGCAGTGACTACGCAGATACTTTAAAAATTCATAACTTTTGAACAGTATGTCCGATTTTCCCCAAACTTTCACTGATGTGTTCCACTAATATTACTGCATTCACTCAATCCACATGTTGAAGGTGGACTTGTCCTTTAAGATTAGGTCCCAAACAATCACCGCACTTACAATTACCCTGCCCCAGGAAAATTACGCCTCCCATTTTCAAACATCGTTTCTTATTTGAATTGAAATCATACACACACACTCACACACACACACACACACACACACACACTTTTTTGGGTTTTTTCGGATGAAAGAGACTGTATGAAGTGTCACATGCTGCACCTCAGCAGTCCCATCTGATAGGAATTACTTTAGGAGCATAGTCCAGGTTAAATACTGCTTAAGTTAATTGTCATTATTCACTTCATAACTAATGTATCAATTATATTCTGGAAAGAATGTTTGTCTGTGTGTAAGTGTGTGTGTGTGTGTGTGTGTGTGGGTGCGTGTGTGTGTGAGTGTGAGGGTATGTGTGTGTATGTGTGTTTGAAGGCATACGATTGTCATCCCTTTAATATCCGAACGACCGAAGTTTGTTCATACAATTGCGCAATGCCAGACTCGGTGCTATATCCATAAACGTGTGGAACAATGCTGCCACTGAGACGAATGTGTCGCGCCCTTAAACCGTAACTTGGTTTATTCCGTAACTTGGTTTATTCCGTAACTTGCCGTGTAAGCTCTTCAATATGCATACATGAACGTGCTGCTTACCCGCGCGTACGCACTGGCAGATTATTTTATTTTATTTATAGGCGGCGAGTTACGGTTTAAGCCGAAGTTACGATTTCGAACCTCGACACACATGTGTGTGTGTGTGCTTGACCATTCGCCACGATTGAGTGCCTTTAATATTCCATTAGTACTGCTGTGTAGTGTAAGGTCTTGTGATAGTCCTATGGTATAAATATATCAAGAAAAGCAAACGAACACATGCCATTGCATTTTTCTGAGGTACTTGCAATTGTATTTCGTGCGGTTTTGCCTCGTGTTATAAATGTGTGGTATGAACGAACAAGTTCACCCTCATAGACATGACTTGTATAGGTTGAATGAATGCAGCAATATCAGTAGAACAAATCAGTGAGAGCTTGAGCAAAAGCGGACGATCCGTTAAAAAGATATGAATTTATGAAGTTTCTGCTCAGTCACGGCTGGTTGAAAAGACTATAGCTTGTGATGTCACATGGGTACAACAATATAAAGAAAGAATAAAGAAAATTCAACATATTTCATTTTTTCTCCCATAACAAAAGAACACTCGACTTTTCTCTTACAGAAGGCAGGGGAAATAATATTACCCTTAACATACGTCAGTAGCAAATCGAAGAACTGTGCACTTTATTCAAATAGTACCGTTTTGTAAAATTCTCTTTTTTATTTTCCTTATGTAGTTGTTGGCATGTGTCATTATACACTGTAGTTATCTTCTCTTCCAGCAGTGACTGCGCAGATACTTGAAATATTCGTAACTTTTGAACGGATTGTCCAATTTTCATCAAAACTTTCACTTTTGGTTTTTGTTTTTGTTTTGTTCTACTAATATTGCTGCATTCGCTTGATCCTGATGTTTATCAAGGTGGTCTTGTCCTTTAAGTTTTGCTACTTGCTACTGCTGTGCGATATACTATGTGGTTTTGCTGTGTGGTACTCCTGTGCAGTACTGCTGTTTGGCATTAGTTTACAGGCATTACCCCTTGTTGGTTGTTGATGAATCTTCGCCAAGACTACCCACACGCACCACCCTGGCACTGTCCCGTAGATCCTGTGTTGTAGCTTCTCCCTTGTTAGGTGATCCGAGTATATTCTTAGATCACCTTCTGTATCTGCACTGATTCTTTCTTCTTCTTCTTCCTCTTCTTCTTCTTCTTCTTCTTTTTTTTCTTCTTCTTCTTTCCCTACTCAAAGGTTGTGCCTAGGTTGACTCAGAAAGTTCTCTGCCTATCAATTTCAAAATTATACCATTTATGTATCATGTCCCAAAGACGAAAATCTAATGAAATTATTGTGATCAGTCGACCGTGACATCATTGTGATGTCATTTTATGAAATCACATTTTCATGTTTATCTCATCAATGAACTCAAATGAAATTGACGTCTTATACAAAAGTTCAATTCAAGCTCTTTTGACTCATATTCTCAAAATTCATCTTTACACTTAAAAAGGAAGTGTAGGCCCGACACACACGTTGAAATGTTGATATGCTCCAATCGAGCTCTTTTTTTTTTTTTGCACACGTTTCAGATCATTTGGAGCATTTTTCACTTTTGTTCCTCCCACATACGACTTGCATTCTATGTCGTGATTGACTATCAAGCGGTGTTCCCAACTAGATTTGCGTGTACATTATAAGTTTCTGTCACTATTTTATTTGCAAAAGTCGTGCCTTTACAGCAATGTAGCAACTGGTAATTCAAAAGAAAATTCGAAAATAGAATTGTCATACATTGTATATAGAAACAAAGTTTGGCATTCCTCTAACTTTTCTCACTATTATGTCCAGCTTAACGGAAATTTGTAGAAGTTATACAAATTGGAAAAACAGAATTCTTTCTTAAAGCATGACTACCTTCGTGTCTCAGAATAACGTGGCACACAGGGGGCTTCCACCATGGCACATAAAGAGTTAATAGATTGAAATTTCAAATTCCAAAAAAAAAAAATATTACTTATGTTATATTTTTGCGCTTAGAAACATTGTATTAAGCGCATTATAAATGTAATTTGTATTGTATTGTATTGTATATTTGTCGTTAATATTGCCTCTTTTGAATTATGGAGTTTTAGTTTTTGGGCAACACGCATCAGAATTTACTTGAAATAGTGTCCCTCTTGCAAAAGAAGGCCGTCCGCATTATTTGCCATTCCCATGTATGTTCTCATACAAACACGTTTTTTGCCCCTAACAAGCTCTTAAAAATTAAAATTGCTTTGTACAATTTAGACCAATTTATGTACAAGTTGGACACGATTAACAAAATAGAAGACAACATAGCAAACAAAAATGCAAAACAGAGACAGCGATCTTCGACAGAAGCATGTCAACAGAAACAGATGATAGTTGTGGAGAAAAAAAAAAGTGATATTGTAGCTTCTGAAAGGAGAAAAGCAAGGAAATGAAGGGACCTGTGAACAGGAATAAGACAGAAATTCAAGTCTCTGACTCTTTTGGCGATAGCGTAAATGGCAGCAGACATCCAAAAGATTACAATTTATTCTTCAAAGAGGAGAAAAAGTGAGTAAGTCTGTATGTGAGAAAGAAGGCCAAATGGTTAGTTCTGTACTGTAGAGTCATACGACTGCAATAGAAAGGACTTCACTCTCCTCTTGAAAGAATGTATGGATTGGGCGTTTTTTATATCATAATTCAGAGAATTCCAATAATTTGGGCCTATATAGAGAAGTGTATTCTAAGCAAAGATCGTGCATAAGAGGGGTAAATGAAATTCATTGGAACGCCCAGTGGGATATTCATAAAATTAATGGTTGTTTACGAACATAGAATCAAAATATATGGAAGTAGATTGTTAAAATACTTGTTCAGTTTTGTCCCGTGCAGCCTTTTCTTCAGTAGTTGCTTTGTTGTCTAGTCTTGTTTCATGTTTGTTCGCGTCTGTTAGTCTTGTCCATTCCATTTTGTCCCGTACTGCCTTATCCCCAGCAGTTGCTTTGTTGTCTAGTCTTGTCCTATGTTGTTCACGTCTCTGAGAGTAAGTGTATTTATCTGTGAATCTATTTCTCAGTGGGCTTCCAGACTTTTTCCTCTTTTTTCTCTCCTTTTGTGATTATGATGCTTCAATTAATCTTTCCATTTATGTTATTATTCCAGTTCTACCACTTCTGTGTTTTTAGTGGGTCTCTCCATTTTTCGCACTTTAGGCAAAGTTATACATGTACTTCATTTCGATCACTTCTGTTTTGTTTTGTTTTTTACTACAATGTATAATTACTATATGGTTATGTGTTGTTTGAAGGTTTGCATGGTGAAGTAAATGAGGAAGAAAGATTTGCGGTGACACCATGTGTATGTAGTTTTTAACCGGATCGTTGTTTGGCAGAAGAGCCTAGAAAGAGGAGAAACGAAGAGAGAAGCGACATATGGGGGTTGTGAGGAGGGAGAGCAGTAAAGATTCATGAAACCAAGAGAAGAAAAACGAAATCGGCGAACAGTGTGACTATGGAATGCGGAATCAATGGGGAAAGAACGAATAATCCCTCGAAGGAAGGGTAAGTAAAGGAGAGATGAGAATATGTTTAGAGAAGGGAGAGGGATAGAGAGAGAGAGGCGGGGGGGGGGGGGGACAAAGAAAAGAAGTAGAAAAGAACAAAATGAAATTCAAGACGTAAATTAGAGGGAGCTAGTATGAATCCTAGAATGAAATACTGCTGAGGAGAAGGGAAAAAATTGGAGAGGAAAATTGATGACAGTTAAATCCTGAACAAGTTCCTGTGGAGAAATGCAAAAATAAGAAATCAAAATGAGGAGAGAAGACAAGAGAAATAACCTGTGGAGAGAGAAATGTGTAAATTAATACTAGTGGTCTTGAAAAGGACCGTTGGGTTGTATGAAAAGAAGAAATAAAAGAAAAAGAAGAAAGAAGAGAAGAGAACAGAAAAGAAAAGAAAAGAAAAGATAAGTAGTGTAGAAACAGAACAAAAGTGTAAGAGAGAGAGGAAAGAGAAATGAAACACTGAGTAAAGGTGCTAGTGAAAGTAGAGCAAGAAGTCTAGTTATAAGAATAACTAGGAGAACCGAGGAACTTGACGTTTCGGGCAGGTTGACTGTCCTTCGTCAGAAATGAAGCGTGATCTGAGAAGAGGCGGGCTAAATATGGAGAATGCGGACCTAGATGGAAGTGGTCGGTTGAGGCAGGCTCGCAGGCGAGCAGGCGAGCTGAGCGTCGGCTGTTGGTGGTTGGCGGTTGGTGGAACGACCGCAAACGACTATTCTTCCTTACCACTCTCTGTGTTCCTTTCTC
Organism: Diadema antillarum; assembly: GCF_040938485.1. Lineage (NCBI taxonomy): Eukaryota > Metazoa > Echinodermata > Echinoidea > Diadematoida > Diadematidae > Diadema > Diadema antillarum. The sequence continues at coordinate 25,943 of NW_027272423.1, read as the reverse complement.
TACCGTCTCCACTAGTGCAACTTCAACCTCTAGCCCATGACTGTCTCCCACTCTTCACTTTTTTGCCCTCCTCACAACCCCCATATGTCGCTTCCCTCTTTGTTTCTCCTCTTTCTAGGCTCTTCTGCCAAACAACGATCCAGTTAAGGACTACATACACATGGTGTCACCGCAAATCTTTCTTCCTTACTATGGTTCTCTTCAATTGTTTTACATTCTTTCGATATACATAATGTTCTGTTAACCTTATTCTCTGTTGTCAAACGAAGTGTAATTTATATGTTTTGTCGAAAAATGAAATAAACTTTGATTTGAATTGAATTGAAAAGGCAAAAATCAAAATGACGTCATCAAATTTCTAGTTCTAGCGTATCTTACTTATCCTTTCCCGATTTTCACCCAGATTTCAGTATGGTGTAGATTATTAAATGTGACTGTGCACCTCAAAACGAACAAAAAGTCGCACACACTGATTTTGCGTGAGGACTGAAAATAAGTGAAATGGGTCAACCTAGCCGATCTTGATTTTTTCATATATTCTGAAAGAGCATGTCTTCTTTTACATCATGCTGAAATTTGGGATCATAAAACGGGCGGGAAAGTGTGTTTTTTAGCAGTTTATCTCCAACATTTTTGGTAGAATAGTGTCATTAGGTGTGTCTTTAGAGTCCCTTTTTCATTTCTGAAAAACCTTGTACACACTCTTCACTTTCAACTCTAATTTAACTTTTGAAAGGATAGGGCTACTGCCTTGAAAGTTGGCATTAATTATGGACAGAATGTATTGATGAGGCATGCTAAATTTCAATTTAATTTGACAATCGCTTCATTGTTGTTACTCAGGTAGTTTACTTCCTGTTTTTTTTTTGTCCCATTCATTGCACAGCCAGCACAGCTTGGTAAAGATTAAGCGCTTGAATGCACACTGTACTTCAGAGCCTCTTTTCTCAGTTCACACTTTTCCAGAGTGTGCACTTTCTTTCCAGTATTTAGATAGGTTCGGAGAGTCCATTTGAATTAAGTTATACATCATTTCAAAGCTTATAGTCTGCTCTTTCAGAATCTGCCCTTAACTAAAAATCCATGTCTGGCGACTTTTTGTTTGTTTTGAGGTGCAGGGTCACAAATTTTCTTTCAGTAGTGTGATATATATATATTTTTTTATTTGATGATGTCATTACCTCGTAAAAATGGATTACAAATAACCTTGTCAAATTTGACCAGTTTACTTGTTATCTCTATGGGACTGCACTTTTCTTGGAAATGAAAATTGACTTGACTGTCTTTATCGAGCACTAGTTCACTTACACTTTCTTCTTTTTTAGAACCCTTATATTTTTTCCGTTTTTCTTTATTAAGTTTTATTCTCCCTTCCTTACTTTAACTTTTTCTGATCCTTTCATTCTCCTGCTTCAAATTTCTAGACCTTAATTTTTCTTTATTGTTCTTTCTTTCTACAACTTTCTGTGTAATATATCAAGAACAACACGTCATATCAACCCCATATTTTGCACTTGTTAATTAATGTCACGAACATCATTTCACAAAATGACAACTACTTCCTCTGACACCATCTTGGGTAGGTAAATTAGGGTCAAAGGTCAAACATTTTTAAGCCTGAAACTTGTTGAATGCGTGTCCTATCTTTCCCACATTTTGTACACGTAATGACCATGTAGCAAGAATCATTTTCCAAAATAACAACTATTTGCTCAGATGCCATCTCGGCTGCGTTAAGTGGGGTCAAAGGTGAAATAAACTGAATTCTGTAATCACATTATAGTGTATACGGTATCATCGTCATATTTGCACACACTTGGACTTCGAAGGATGGATCCTTTTGGTAAAATAACGACACTTTGGTCGGGCGCCATTTTGGCTCTGCATATGAGGTATTATCTTTATTAGAGTACATTTTTTTCTGGAAATAAGAAATGACATGTCTTTAGCGAGCACTAGCTAATTTATACTTCAGAAAATTTCTCCCAGATTATGATATGTTGTAGCTGAGACATTGTGCGATCGTTCATGTGCTCCATGTTCTTTTATTAGAAGTCGGATTACGTCCAAAAACCTTTTTGAAATGGACGCTTAGCTTCAATGTCAGGAGATAATAATAGCTCAAGAAAAAACATATTTTGTACATGCCAGGTCCATGTCACGTACATCATTTCATAAAATAACAATTAATTCTTCAGACACCGTCTTTTGTAGGTAAATAAGGGTCATAGATATGTCGCCCTGTATCTTGGTAAGTACTTGTCCTAGCTTTGCCATATTTTCCACACGTATAGACCATGTCGCATTAATCATTTCATGAATTATTCAGTCCTATCTTTGCCATATTTTTCACACGTATAGACCATGTCGCATTTATCATTTCATGAATTAACCACTTTATGTACAGATGCCATCATGGTTGTGCAATGTGGGGTCAAAGATCAAAACATATGCCCTTTCTATTTCAAATCTGTAGTCATGGCGGGTTTGATTCCCTGTGACCGTGCACCTCAAAACGAACATAAAGTCGCACACACTGATTTTGCGTGAGGACTGAAAATAAGTGAAATGGGTCAACCTAGCCGAACTTGACTTTTTCATATTTTCTGAAAGAGCGGGTCTTCTTTTACATTATGCTAAAATTTGGTATCATAAAACGGGCAGGAAAGTGTGCTTTTTTAGCAGTTTATCTCGAACATTTTTGGTAGAATAGTGTGATTAGGTGTGTCTTTAGAATCCCTTTTTCAATTCTGAAAAACCTTGTCCACACTCTTCACTTTCAACTCTGATAACTTTTGAAAGGATAGTGCTACTGCTTTGAAAGTTGGCATTAATTATGGACAGAATGTGTTGACGAGGCATGCTTAATTTCATTTTAATCTGATAATCCCTTCATTGTTGTTACTCTGGTGGTTTATTTCCTGTTTTTTGTCCCATTCATCGCACAGCCAGCACGGTTTGGTAAAGATTAAGCGCTTGAATAGACACTGTACTTCAGAGCCTCTTTTCTCAGTTCACACATTTCCTGAGTTTGTGCTTTCTTTCCAATATTTAGATAGGTCAGGAGAGTCCATTTGATTTGAGTTATACATCATTTTATAGCTTAAAGTCTGCTCTTTCAGAATATGGTCTTAACTAAAAATTCATGTCTGGCGACTTTTTGTTTGTTTTGAGGTGCAGGGTCACCCCTATTTTTCAATGAGCATATCAGAAATCTCAGAAATCATTTATATATTATCGAATCATCTTATTTGTCAATCTTGACAAATTCTCGAATCTAGTGTTAAACTTCCGCTGTTATAAAAAAAAAAAAATATATGTATCATGTCTTAAGGACGACAGACCTATTGTATCATTGTGAGCTGTCATTTGTGTTGTCACCATGACGTCATTATCTAAAAACACCTTATGAATCATATCATCGTAATGGCAAAAGATTTTGCAGATGTGGTATAGTTCAAGCCAATTCTTATCTATTCATCTTTTTCAAATTCATCTTTAGATGGATAACATGCCTGTACGCGAGCGTTTAATGTTGACATGCTCCAATCGAGCTCAAAATTGTTTTGCACACGTTTTAAAGGTGCATGGTCCCCGTGTTTTAATCAAATGCGTACGCGGGCGCACGGCGCAAGTTTGCTACAGAGACCTACGCTATTGACTCCTCTTTAGCGCTTACGCTTTGGCTCACTTCCCCGAGTCCGCAGAAGTCCGATCCCCTGTAGTCAGTGGTCCGACCATAGTTCGGATCATGATTCGGCTGAGAGGAATGACAGCTTTTGCAAACTTCTTTTGTGAAGTCATGAAAAGAAGCACATATGCACGGATCCTGGCATGACTACAAACTGCACGATGCGCAGAGAAGACAACGAAGGCAACGTTACTTCGCAACACCTACGCACTTAACTCTTGATGAAAGCTCAACTTCGGTAATCTTCGTATCAATGCTAATGGTGATCGGCAGTATCATGAACTGCGCCCTCTAGACTACCGGGACTATGCACCTTTAAGCCATTTAGTGCATTTCATTAAAACAGAAAACAAAAATCGATGGACGCGGACGCGCGCGTGGATGTATGCACACGCAGCTCATACGCCATGAAAATTACTTCTTTTTTTGCATGGGAAATTTAAGGGATGATTCTACAAATTTTCAAGTATATCAAACTTAATATGACGTCATACAGGCCCGTCAAAGTTAAATTTCCGCACATGTATCAATGGCGATAAACAGTGCAAATTTATATGCCCCCTCCCCCAAAAAAATTTAGATCCAATGTATCTCATTAATATGACCCCCACCCCCATTTTCTTTACATATTCTCAAAGCTGATAAGTTGTACATAGTATTTCATTGGTGGTCGATGTTAGCAAAACAATTACAAGTTTTAAAATTTCTCCATGAAATTAAAAAAAATGACATCATCAAATTTCTAGTTCACTCGAGCGTATCCCACTTATCCTTCGCCGATTTTCACACAAATTTTAGTATGTTGTCGCTTGTTAAATGGTCTTTCAGAGATGTGAAATCTTGAATCTAGTTGGGAGAGGCTGCAGTGCCATTGGTGCGTATATGTAGTCCTGGCGCACGCAGACTCCTTTATGATCGACACAGGTTTGTGCCTGCAAACTAGTTTGGTATTGTCCTTCCCTAGTTCAGTGGTATATATGGCAAAATACCATAGTACTATCCTGACTTTTTCCTGTGGTACATTCTGTTGTATTTTCTCTGGTTTTATTTTTTGATACTTCGAAAATTAACGCAAAATTATTATATGCATACCTTCGTGTGGATATACATTTATTGATATATAGCACATGTTTAAGTACAAGGTGTTTACAATGTGCATTATATGCAATTAAGATAATGAATGACACAGAAGATAACCTTCGGTGTATACGTAATGAAAATATTCCTACAAAACATGTGCTCAAACAAACATATATCTAATTACCGTGCAACCGATCATTGGTACATGTACTTATTAATATATGTGACCCGCTACAACAAAAAGGTCCTAAAGTCGCGCACGGTTGAAGCCGTGAAAATCTAGTTTGAAGTCAGAGCATTAAAATTGGTCAAAACTTACGATATTCTGATTTTGATATATTATTGGAGTCTAACATGTCTTCTATCATCTGTCGAAATTTTGAAGCAAAATGATCAAAGGAAAGACCAAAAACTAGCGTTTTTCTGAGCCATGTTTTTTGGCGTTTCAACGAAGCACTGGTTCGAAAATTTGGATTGAGCGCCACAGATAGGTTCCGCCCCTAACAACGACCAGAGTGATCTCATTGGTCAGTTTGCTGCTTGCTGCTAACCGAAGCGTGAAGCTCGCACACTGCCCAGTCGACTGGTGCACGTGCCGGCGGGGCGCGCCATGCTCAGCCGCTTCTCACATTCTGGTCACTGATTGGTTGGTGAGGAGACCGCCGACGCTGATGTGCTTGAATGAACTCTTCGGGGGTTGCTAGGGCTTACCTTCTATTGTCCAGAGGTGAAAACTAACTTGCGTGTCCGTGATCGCGATTGCGTCGAAAGGAAGACTTTAAGGGCGCTTTTCTCAAAACAGTGATTTTCCAGACGCCTCGACATGCTCTCTTTTAAACATCGATATCTCAGCAGCCGATTATTGTTATAAAATATGTTATATATCAATTTAAAGCAGAAAGATTAGGGGATTATATCATGCAATTTTCAAATAATCGACCTACCCCGACTTTAGGATCATTTTGTTGTAGCGGGTCACATATACATATAATTATGTAAAAATACATATATTTGGCTATTACTTGTTTCAGTGAATGATCGACGAAATTCAAACATACATTTTCTTTTGCAAAAACTAGTCAAAAACTATGTCAATAAGATGGCAATCATATGCATGCCTTGTTATTAGTACTTATGTATAACTTTATTCTATAATAACATTTCCTTAATTGTAGCAGGGTTAACGTTACTTTCTACATTGTACATAAAACAACCCAGGTGAGGTCGATATAAATCAGTAATCTTAGGAATGCGGTTTTCTCTAGACAAAACATCAGTATGTGATCTACAAGCGATATAGCGAATCAATCGCAGTGCTCTTTTCTGCAACAGAATAACTCTGACTATTTTTCTTTGTATTGCATTTCCCGATGTAGTTACTCCATACTTGAGATAAGGTAGAATGAGTGTTGAATACAACATAAGAAGTATGTCTAACGACTTGGGGAGAATCCCATTAACGTAATTGATAATCCCAATGCTAGTTGAAACTATCTTGCATTTTTTTTCAATGATGTGATGATTCAAATCTATTTTTTTTTTTGTTAATTGTAATACATCGAAATTTTGAGGTCTTGAGGCCTTTAATGACAATACTTTCAAATAGGACTCGGTAAGGAATTTGTGTTACCGACCTACTAAATAACATGTAATGATTTGTTTTTAAGATAATTCATTGGCTTTCATCAAATTTGTTACATGAGTAACTTCTGCATTTAAAACGTCTACTAACTCATTAGGATCATATTGAGTATGAAAGAATTTGAATAATCAGCAAAGAGGATAAAAGAGAAACCAATCAAAGAACATCGAATGCCATTGAATGGCAGTGGACCAAGGAGGTTTCCTTGGGGAAGTCCCTATATGATTGGAATGGTAGACGGATTACATTCATCAGTGGTTACGAAATGCTTCCTTCCAGAAAGATAACTTCGAACCATTCCAGGGTCTTACCTCTAATACCATAGTGCGCAAGTTTGTATAACAAATTTCGTGATTTATAGTATTGAAAATTTTAGAAAGAATCTAAGAACAAATCAATAGTCAGGATTATTCGATAGAAACTGGTATAGTATTAATTGAAATTTACAATGATATTAGTTATGTTATGTTTTTTTTATCTAAAGCCAAATTGGGAGTCACATAAAATGATGTTGTGATTTTTAATGAGGATGGTCACCCTTGATTGAACAGCTTTCTCTGAGATTTTGGACAACGAGGTTTACTGGGCTGCCAACATTGGAAACTAGTTGAGAGTGAGACTCCCATAGGCCAATGCTATAATTTAGGAGTCAAAATGAGTGAGATCAATTGAAATGCATGCAAATGAAATGGCGTTTTAGAGTGAGAAAGGACCAAAATGAGTGAGTCTCAATCTCAATGAGTGAGAATTGGCAGCCCTGGGTTTACACTGATATCGGACGATAAATGTTGTTAATTTGTCCCATTTCTTGACGAAAGGTTCACGTATTAGTGTCAACTGAATATCAAAGTTTTTTTCCACCCAAAACAATCATATTTGCATTCGATCCTATAAGATCACTACATTTCAAATGAATCGGGAAAATAAACAAAATCAACATTCAAAAAGTTAACAAATTCATTTTATGTACTTTCATCAGAATACTACACGGTTTAGTTAATAATTTCCTTACGTGGACTTGTGAAAAGCGATTTAAATTTCATGCGAAACGGATTCAAATTCACTTCAGCACCACCGTGGAGATTGTTAAGGAATTCCAATGTTCAAAAAAAAGCATACAAACAAACAAAATAGTTCAGCACTTGGGCATTGTTTTTCGTCATTGCCCTTTTTTTTCTTCGTAAAACACATGCCTGAAAATGAAAACTTGATGTAGCTTGAAAGGGTACATTTGGCCTTCCTGAACTTCTCTTTTTTCCGACCAACCGTCATCCGAAGCAATAAGTTTCATTCGCATAGATGCATGCATATTAGCCTATACACATTCCTTTCTTCACAAATTCCGACGGATGTTCGAGGACCAAATGATGTAAATGTCTTGAAATACTTACTGTGTTGTAAACTGTAGCAATTGCAGAATTTGTAAACCGTTGTGATTTTATAAAACTGTTTATTTACTCGGGGGGGGGGGGGGGGATAGATGCAACTGGCCCGAAAAAACGTATAACGTGCATACGGTTTAAAAAGGAAGAAAGAGTAATGGACCATAAGGGATGAGTCCAGACTGTAATACTGGATGTCGATGTGAACAAATGTAAGAGATATGACGATCCCGAAAGTGTTTATTCTATATTGTTGATAATGAATACAGTGAAAGTGGAAGAGAGACTAGAAGTAAAAGTCATCAAAATTAATGCGATTGAAATCAACCTATTAAATGGAGATTTGATAATGCAACAAAATCACAGTATTTAATTTTTTTAAAGATGAAAATGTAAATGCGACGGGAATTTTTGCAGTGTGAATTCGGACGTTTAGAATTCGAAGTCATTTGCATTTATAATAAATTGAAACAAATACTTGGAACGAAACTGAACCTCTGTCAAACTGGCTCTAAATTGAATGCCAACTCAATTTCCTTATATTAAATGATTTTTTTTTCTCGTAATTAAATCAAATACAACCTAAAAGGAATGACATGAACGGATAGGAATGATCAAATTAGAAGAGAGCCATGCATAAATCAGTTTTGAACGCCTTTCCATTTATTGGAATGCAAATCTGGAAACATGCTCTACTCTGTGTATCTTTGACGTCTTTTGTTGGTCACTTGTTATGTTTCCATACGTTTGTTTGTTTTTCCTGCATCATAGGGCTTCAAAGGACGTGACGCTGCATACATTATTGATTCAAGACTACTGACGCAGGTATCTCACAACGCTGCAACTCTCCTAAATGACGACGAACCGAATTTGTACTTTGACAATCGAATAGGTGTAACTTCATTTTCATGGAGAATAAAGAAACGACAGTTAAAATACATCGGTCCAGTGATTCTCTGAATTTGGGGCATGGAGATGATGCACCTGTACATAAAAAAAACACTGACAATAACGATTTACTTTATCAAGCATGTGGAGATGGAAATCTCTCGGCTGCCAAATCCCTTGTCGAGAAGGGAGCAGACGTGAATGTTGCCAGAAGAGATGGTGTTACACCTTTACATGGGGCATGTACGAATGGCCATGTAGAAGTTTCATTTTATCTTGTTGAACAAGGAGCTGACGTAAATGCAGCTGACGAAAACGGTGTCAACCCCCTCTTCCTCGCATCTAGGGAAGGGCATCAAAATGTTGTTTTATACCTTTTAAGTCAGGGAGCGGATGTGAATGCAGAAACTATTGACGGTGAAAGTTCCTTGTATATTGCATGCAGGAATGGACATCTCGCAGTTACCAAAGTCCTTGTAGACAGGGGAGCAAATGTGAAATCTCTAACGAATGATGGTGTAACACCATTACATAGGGCATTGGAGAATGGACATGAAGAAGTTGCACATTTTCTTCTTGAGCGAGGGGCTGATATCAATGCAGCTGACGAAAACGGTTTTAATCCCATCATCCTTGCATCTATGAAAGGACATCATAAAATTATTTCTAATCTTGTAGATCATGGAGCTCATGTCAATGCAGTAGTTGTTAAGTATAACAGTATTACACCATTACAGTATGCAAGTATCAATGGACATCTGCAAACAGTACGCTGCCTTATTGAACACCAAGCTGATGTTAATATTGCTGATGACAAAGGTTTTACTCCCCTAATCCTTGCATCAAAAGCAGGGGAAGAAAGTGTTGTTTCCTATCTTTTAGATCATGGAGCTGACGTTAATGCAGTTGCCAATAATGGTGAAAGTTCGTTACACAATGCATGCAAAAATAAACATCTCACAGTAGTTAATATCCTCATACACCGTGGGGCTGATGTAAATGCAGTAAGCACTAATGGCGAAAGATCGCTGCATCTTGCATGCAAAAGAGGGCATCTTAAAGTTGCCAAAGTTCTTGTTGACTGGGGAGCAGATGTGAATACTAAAGCGAAAAATGGTGATACACCACTATATCTTGCTAGTTTGAGTGGATATCTGAACGTTGCACGATATCTTGTGAAACAAGGAGCTGACGTAAATGCAGCTAATGAAAAGGCTTTTACTCCCCTCATCGTTGCCTCTCAGAAAGGATATGAAAATATTGTTTCTCACCTAATAGACAAAGGAGCACATGTAAATGTAGCCAATAAAGAGGGTTCTACTCCCCTCATCGCTGCATCTCAGAAAGGATACGTGAATGTTGTTTCCTACCTAATAGACCAAGGATGTAATGTACATGCAGTAAACCACGGTCATGTTAGTTCGTTTCATTTTGCATGCCAGCATGGATATCTCACAGTTGCCAAAATCCTTGTTGACAGGGGGGCAGATGTGAATACTAGAACGAAAAGCGGTTCTACGTCGCTATTTCTGGCTAGTTTGATGGGGCATCTAGAAGTTGTACAATATCTTCTTGAACGAGGCGCTGACGTAAATGCAGCTAATGAAGAGGGTTTCACTCCCCTCATCGTTGCATCTCAGAAAGGATACGTAAATATTGTGTCCCACCTAATAGACCATGGAGCTAATGTACATGCAGTAAACCACGGTCATGTTAGTTCGTTGCATTTTGCATGCCAAGGTGGACATCTCACAGTAGCCAAACTTTTTGTTGGCAGAGGGGCAAATGTGAATACTAAAGCGAAAAGTGGTTCTACACCATTACATCTTGCTAGTTTGAAAGGACATCTGGATGTTGCACAATATCTTCTTGAACAAGGAGCTGACGTAAATGCAGCTGATGAAAATGGTTCCGATCTCCTCATCTTTGCAGCTCGGGAAGGATACGAAAATATTGTGTCACACGTAATAAATCTTGGGGCTGATATAAATGCGTTAAACAATGACGGTGACAGTTCCTTGCATTTAGCCTGCTTCAATGGACATCTCAGAGTAGCCAAAATCCTTATCGATCATGAAGCCGACGTGAATTCAGCAACGAAGAATGGTGTTACACCTTTACAAAGGACATGTCAAAACGGGAAACTTAAAATAGCACAATATCTTCTGGAAAAGGGAGCTGACGTAAATGCATCTGATGATCAGGATTTCAATCCCCTCATCCTTGCATCTATGAAAGGATGCCATGTTCTTGTTACTCACCTTTTAAACCATGGAGCTGATGTGAACGCAGTAACCCTTAACGGTGAAAATGCGTTGAGTAAAGCATGTGAGAATGGACATCTCAGAAGTGCCATCATTCTTTTAGACAGGGGAGCAGACGTGAATCATTCAAATAAAGATGGTATTACTCCTTTACAAATAGCTTGTGAGAATGGACACGTAGACATGGTACGTTATCTTGTTGAAAAAGGAGGTGACGTAAATACTGGTGATAAAACAGGTTTCAACTCTTTATTTCTTGCATGTATGAAAGGGCACCAAAATGTTGTTTCATACCTTATAAATCATGGCGCTAATGTGGATGCAGTATGCACTGGCGATCACAGACCTTTGCATGTTGCGTGTGCCAATGGACATCTCACAGTTGTAAAAACCCTCGTTGACATGGGAGCAGATGTAAATACTGAAACAAAAGACCGTGTTACTCCGCTATTCTATTCTAGCGCCAAAGGACATCTACAGGTTGCTGACTATCTTATTGATAAAGGAGCTGACGTCCTGGCAGCTGATGAAAAGGGTTCCACTGCCCTCATCAGTGCATCTAAGAAAGGATACGAAACTATTGTTTCACACTTACTAGACCACGGGGCTGATGTAAATGCTGCAACAACTGATGGCACAAGTTCGTTGCATGTTGCAAGTGACAATGGAAATCTCAAGATAACCAAAATCCTTGTCAGCAGGGGAGCAGACGTTAACTCAGCAACCAAAGCTGGCATTACACCTTTGCAAAACGCATGTAAGAATGGACATGCAGAAGTTGCACGCTCCCTCGTTGAAAAAGGAGCTGACATGAATACTGCTGATGAAACAGGTTTGAATCCCCTATTTCTTGCATGTTTGAAAGGGCACCAAAGTGTTGTTTTGTACCTATCAGCTCATGGAGCTGATGTGAATGCAGTAGCCACTGACGATCACAGACCTTTGCATGTAGCATGTGTGAATGGACATCTCACAGTTGTCAAAATCCTTGCAGACAAGGGCGCAGATGTAAATACTGAAACAAAAGACCGTATTACTCCCCTATACTATGCTAGCGCGAAAGGATATGCAAAAGTCAATGACTATCTTGTCGATAAAGGAGCTGATATTCTGGCAGCTAAAAGGGGATCCACTGCTCTCATCCGTGCATCTGGGAAGGGATACGAAAACATTGTTTCACTGCTAATAGACCATGAAGCTGATGTTAATGCAGTAACCATTAATGGCACAAGCTCGCTGCATGTAGCAAGTGACTATGGTCATCTCAACATTTCCAAAATCCTTGTCGACAGGGGAGCAGACGTTAACTCAACAACGGAAGCCGGTGTTACGCCATTACAGAGCGCATGCAAAAACGGACAGTGTGAAGTATCAAAATATCTTCTTGAAAAAGGTGCTGACGTAAATGCAGCCGATAAACAAGGTTTCAGTCCTCTTATCCTTGCATCTGCCAAAGGACATCAAAGTCTTGTCTCTCATCTTGTAGACCATAGAGCTAACGTGAATTCAGCAACGATTGATGGGGAAAGTTCCTTGCATAATGCATGTAAAATTGGATATAACGCAATTGCCAACATCCTCGTAGACAAGGGTGCAGACGTGAATTCAGCAACAAAAAATGGAGTTACACCATTACAAAACGCATGTAAGAATGGACATACAGAAGTTGCACATTATCTTGTTAAAAAAGGAGCTGACGTAAATAGCGCAGATCAAGCAGGTTTCAACCCCCTGTTTATTGCATGTATGGAAGGGAACGAAGCTGTTGTTTCATACTTAATCAATCACGGAGCTGATGTGGATGCAGTAGCCATTGACAATCACAGACCTTTGCATGTTGCATGTTTAAATGCACATGTATCAGTTGTCAAAATCCTTGTTGACAGGGGAACAGATGTGAATGCTAAAGCGAAAGATGACGTTACACCACTATACTACGCTAGCGCCAAAGGACATCTACAGGTTGCTGACTATCTTGTTGACAAAGGAGCTGACGTTCAGGCTGCTGATAAAAAGGGATCCCCTGCCCTCATCAGTGCATCTAGGAATGGATACGAAATTATTGTTTCACACCTACTAGACCACAAAGCTAATGTGAATGTTGCAACCACTAACGGCACAACGTCGTTGCATATCGCGTGTGACAAGGGAAATCTCAAAATTATTAAAATCCTTGTAGACAATGGAGCAGATGTGAATTCTGCAACGAGAAATGGTGACACACCTTTTCAAATCGCAAGTAGAAATGGAAATGAGGAAATAGCAAGTTATCTTGTTGAAAAAGGAGCTGACGTCAATTATGCCACACAAGATGGTGCTTCACCCTTACAAAGAGCATGTATAAACGGAGAAATTGAAATTGCAAGAGATCTCCTTGAACAAGGAGATGACCCAAATGAAGCTGATGAAAAGGGTTTTAATGCCCTTATCATTGCAGCTATGAAAGGATACACTAGTCTTGTTTCTCACATGATTTACCACAAAGGTGACGTAAATGCAGCAACCATTGAAGGTAAAACTTCGTTGTATTTTGCATGTGAAAATGGACATCTCAACATTGCTAAACTCCTCCTAGGTAGGGGGGCAGACGTCAATTTTGCAAGTAAAGCTGGTGTTACACCTCTACAACGAGCTCGTGTGAATGGATATGATAAGATTGCCAGATATCTTGTTGAAAAAGGAGCTGAGGCGGATACTGCTGATTAAGAAGGTTTCAATCTTTTTGTGTATGGAAAGATACGAAAATATCGTTTCACAACCAATAGACATTGGAGGTGATAATTTACGCAGTAACCCATGGGGTTACAATTCGCTGCATATTACATGCCGCAATGGGCATCTATAGAGAGTTGTCAATTCCTTGTTGATAGTTGATGAAATGTGAATGTTACCGCGGAGGACGGTTAATGTGGAAATAGACATATCTCAGTTTTTAAAATCATTGCCAAGATACCAGACGTGAATTTTGCAATGAATGATGATATTCCGTCTATACCTTTAATATGTCTGAACAGTCATCGATACGTTGTCCACTATCTTCTTGAGCTGACGTAATACTGCCAATGAAAGAGCGTTCGTTTCATGTATGCACTGCATCTATGACAGGTCACCAACCTATTTTTTTCCAACTGTTAGACCCGATAATGTGGCATAAATGTGCATATAAAAGTTCACACAGCTAATTTTCTTAGTCTTCCTTAATCAGCATGAAGTCGTTTCTAATCTTGTCAATGAAAAAGCAGAAGTCAGTGTCAAAGGTCATTGTGGTCTTATATCCTTACTCATAGTAATCCAGAAAATTGTGCGTTCCTAACATTTATCATTGGCAGACTGAGATGCTAATGCCAAGGATCCTTCAGAGGATGGCAGTATACCATTTTACTAGAACACACGAAACAGACGTTTCCAAAGACGCACCCCTATGCACTTCTGCTGTAGAAGGTCAACTCATTATTGTGAAATATCTCAAGAGAAATGGTGCCGAGATGAATGACTGAAAAACAAATGGACTTACAGACCTTCTTATGGACATCTTAAAAAAGGACCTTTATTCTTCTTACTTTGACACATTTTCTTAAAGATTTCTGTAAAGTACATGTGATGGAACTAACGCGGTTTTTGTCAAGAATCCCCCAATTAACCCGTTCATTACGGGAACCTGGTGGCCTGTGTATTAAGTCTATGGTTACTAATTTCGCTATGAGCAACTCAGATCCTAACTAGACATTATATTGACTTCACATTAGGCTATTCGAGAGTGTTAGATCGACTAGAAGTAACAGTTCGGGTGGAGCAAGTTAGGAAAACTAAAGAGGATCCTTTAAGAACCCAAAAGATTATTCCAATTAAGGAAATAGAGTGATGGGCTGAATTATCACCAACATTGTTCTTTACAAACTATCCACGTTTGTTATTAGTTGTTTTAAAAACATAAACCAATAGCTGACAGGCTTTTAACTGTAAATATGTAATCTTTAAATACGTCCATATAAACTTTTTTGAACCATTGAATGACATTTGTTCATTCATGGCCAGTTTTGAGAATGAAAAGCTGCTTTCTAAAACTGGTAAACTATTTTTTTTTTTACCCACCTTGTTTTGTGGTGCAAGAGTCCTATAAATGTTGGTTCTATGGTATTTGTGTGTAAATCCAAAATTATGCAGGTTTAATGACTGATGGAAATTTGCAGCTTATTAGATATCCTTTTTGTTCCTGAGTGTCTGAGGAGGGACTCTAATATTACAATATTGTCGACATTTTACAATATTGTAGACAATTGGGGCTTAAACCTCATTGTAAAGTATCGATAAACCAGAAAGTGTCTAGAGTAATTGTTATGACTGTCTAATTCTTCAGCGCCTGGTAACTGTTGGAAATCATTCGTTTATACTAATTTTTAGTACAGTTTGTTTATTGTCATGAATTGATTCGTATGTAGAGATTAATTGTTTCATGTTTTTAATCACTACTACACGTGCAGTAACAGGTTGTTTTTATTCAAATAATTTGCTTTATACTTCTTGAATTATGTTACACAATATTATCGGAATACTAAGTGGAAATTCTTGAATAAATATGTGATTGGCCTATGCTTGTTCTACAGGCCTAGACAGAACATGTAACCTACATATGATGTTCAGAAGAGGCATTCTACTTCGTATCCGGGCAATTACCCCGAGAGGGCAATTAACCCCCGGCCAATTACTGGTTGGTGGAAAGGTTAGAGTAAAGATTAGGGTTAGGGTTAGGTTTAGAGTGAGGAGTTTTGGGTATGGGTTAGGTTCAGGAGAGTATTAGGATTAGGGCCTGGGGAAGGGTGCAGGATAATTGTCCATGGCGTAGCTGCCCTAGACCCATTGTCGCGATATTTGTTCGAGGCCTGCAGTCAAGTATGGAAGTTGACACTAATGTAGATTTGATTATCATTTGTCCTCTGTAGTGTGAATGCTTAAATCTTCTGTTGAGATTGAGAAGGCCTTTAGGTTGTCTTGAACACTATTGGTTTAGTGGCAACTTAACGCCCTTACCATTCTCAACCGACGAAATGAAAGAGACAGTTGTTGCGGTGTAGCCATATTCTCACAATATCTGAATGTATATGCACGTACTTGTAAGGAAGATAAGTGGTTCCATTGTTTATTGCATTTTGATTATGTCATTCTTTAAAGTGGGTTTTGCCTCAAAGTATAAGTCACAATGTCTTTCATTTAACACAGAACCAACTAACCGCCTCATCCTTTAATGGAGTTCTAAAGGAGATTGCTTAGTCAGTGGAATCTAAGTGAGGTACATAAGCTTAGATGTTCAAAACATTCAAGCAGAGTATTTTAGAGATTTGAAAGCCTCAGCCTGCTTGTGTAGATTCGTATGACTTTCTAAAAGTCTCAGCGAGTTATCACTTCAGAAAAGCACGCACTGTATCTATACAGTTGTCGTCAGTACGGTAGAGTTATCAGCAGCAAATGTGTATTACTAACTGTTTTATGAAATGTGATCAATTTCACATAGTACATCTTATCGTCATATTAGTGATTAAGTTGGCAGCAAAAATATTTCGATTTGCAGAGCATCAATATATCATATATGTAGACACGCATATGTATTTATTTTTTCCCAGTACGGAAAAAGGTATTTAAACATAATGTCTATTTTAGGTATTTTTGTTACTTTTACGAGACATTGCACCTGACCATCTCTTTGCCACACCCTCATTGTGCCTACTTTGAAATATAACGATGCTTTGGGGGTAATTCAAGTTTCTATTAGCAAGCTTTCATTAACTAAAGCCTCCAACTCTAGTGACTGGCATTTGACTTCATACTTCAAATTTCTGTATCTGTGTTTTGCAGCTGTATTTACTGTTCTCCTGATGTTATTATCTCTTTTTAAGTTAATCAATTATTTCTCTGTGTAGTTAATGATATTCATTTTCGTATACCTATTGTATTGAAATGCGTAAAAATGTCGCTTCCCTAACATCATAACATGTGTAGTTTGTGTATGTTGTTTCATATTACTTGTATATATTCTTTTGGTACTAGAACTGTTTTATTTCAATGTCATTCTGCATTACATTCAATGCGTTTACGTTTATTAAGAGTATTCATTTTCAACGTTTGCATATCCTTTTAATGGTTCAAAGAAAATTTTTTGTTCGTAAATCTTTGTAAAAAATACATTGTCTAGTTAAATCTTTGTGATGTATATAGGCCTACTTGTCTGAACAGTTGTAGAGTCCTTAACAAGATTTAAAGGACTTTGACCATGGTTTTCCGTTGGGTAGATATAATACTGTAGTCTATCTGTCAGGAATATTGATGATATATGGCAAGAATGACTCTTTTTAGGTTGTGCTTCCAGCTGCAAGAATTGTGCAAATTCCATATAGGTATGTATCGCTTCTAATTATATGCATTGTTTCACACTTGTTGTGGCTTATTTGATAATAGCATATAGTTCCTTTTAACTTTCAGAATGAAACCAACTGAATCAAGAGATATCAAGCTCTGCGAGATAAAATGCAGCAATGTGTTTTACGAACGTCATGAATACTGGTCGATGATATACGCGTCGCATTTCTTATCTACTTATGCCTCTGGTGAATAAGTCTGTTTTTACATGATGCCATCCTTGTCTGGCGGACTTTGGTTTTTACATTATGTGTACAGTCAACCTTGTGTATATTTGATCAAAATTGATGACAGGAAAATATAGTTCATCATGGAATGACTGCCTTAGATTGTCTCTTAGTGAATGATTAACCTAAAAGAGAGGATCGACTCTATATTTCTATATGTATTCAACTGTTGATAAAGACTACTATGTTATATTATATATAACTACTTTGACAAATGCTAGAATTTCATTCCAGAATTAATACTTGACAATCACAAATATCACTATAACATTCTGTTTTTTGTGTAGCAAATAACCTATATCATACCGGTAGTTATATAAGAGTTATATGGAGGCATATGTGTATAAATAACCTTTTCCCCGGTACGAAATTGTGGATCTATACACATACTGATACTTACATGATACTTCTGCCGGACATGGCACCTGACCATCTGTTTGCAATACGCTCCTTGTGCCTCAATCTTCTAATCATCAATTAATTTCATAGTTTTATCTGTTAACCCACTTTGAAAATGATTATGTTCTTTGTGGTTATTTAAGCTTTTGTGTAATACCTTCAACAATGAAAGTCTCCAACAAAAGTGAATGTTATGGGAGCTCATTCTTTAACACTGCCATAACAGTATGTTACAGCTGCATTTGCTGTCATTCTGATATTATCATTTCTTGTTATGTCATTCATTCTTTTGTCTGTTTGGTTACAGTCATTCATTTCTTAATACGTATCATAAAATGCGGACAAAAGTGACTTTCCTAACATCATAAAAACTTCGTTTTGTGTAGGTCGTTTCATATTACTTGCGTTTGTTCTTTTGGTACTAAGGACTGTTCAATGTCACTTCGCATTGTATTCATTGTGTTAAAGGTTAATAAGAATACTAAATTCTTATATGTGTATATCCTTTCAAAGGTTCAAAAGAAGTGCATTTGTTTAAGAAAAACTCGTAAAATGAATTAAAAAGAATTGCCCAATTAAGGCTATTAGTGCTTTGTGGGCTTATATTGTACGTGTCTGATCAAATTAATGTAAAGACCTAAAAAAGGTTTAAAGGACTTTGATCCTCATATGATTTTCCGTTGGGTAGATAGAATACTGTAGTCTATCAATCAGCGCTGTATAAATGAAGTAGTGTTAATGATATATGGAAAGAATGACTCTTTTTAGGTTATGCTTTCAGCTGCGAATAATGGTGAAAATTCCCTTTAAGTATGTACCGCTTCCAATTATATGCATTGTTTTACACTTGTTTTTACTTATCTGATAAAAGCTCCTTCTAACCTTTGACATGAAATCAAATGCAGAAATATGAAACCCTGCGAGATCAGATGCAGACATGTGTTTTAAGAAAGCCACAAACACTGGACTATGATACATCTTATCTACTCATGTGCTTGTTGAATAAGTCTTTGCAAACAACATGGTGCCACCGGTGTTTGGCGCAATTTTTTTCAGTTGGTGTACAGTCATCCTTGTGTAAATTTGATGAAAAATGATAGTCGAGAAATGATGTAGCTCATTTGATGATTGTCTTGTTTGTTAGTTAATGATTAACCTAGTAGACAGTTTCGACTCATATCTGAATATACTATGTATCCATCTGTTGATAACAATTATTAAGTCATATTGTATGCACACGTGTCCACTGTGACATTATAGAAAAAGAGAATCTTACTGTGTAGTGTAGCCTTCTATCCTTATAGTTTAACATTAAAAGAAAAGTCAATTGTCAGTGCCTGGCAAATGATTAATGTTACTAAAGTTATCAATGAAATGATATGACATAACTGTATAGGTCCTATTTGTGAGGTTTGGAATTCATGAAATTACATGAACGAATTGTGTAACTGCTGTATTCTCAACTTCGTGGCTATGTTCTGTCATACTTTTTCCAATAGTTTTGCAATAGTTGGTGATACTTGTGTGTATTACTACCTGGGCATATATGTATTTCCTCTAACCTCTCTTATCGCTCATAATTTGTTATAGATGATATAATGCGATGAATAATGTCTGTCAGATTATATGTAAAGCACACCTTCGTTTTTCAGTGAAGTGCCAATTACAAAATTCGGCAACCTATCACACTGAAATTTATATTCTCGAATATAATGTATTCTCACTGTATATGCTACAAAGAAATGTAGTAGAAATCAATCTTTGGATCTTGGTTTCGAGAATGCAAATCATATCTTGTCGCAATATCACATGTCAGCATATATACGTTTGAACGTAAATAGGTCATGTGTTGTTCTGGCTTTTACAAATCATAACAGATAGAGGGTGTCCATCATTTATTGATTGACATTTTGTGTATTTATATGTCATTATTGTTCAAGTCAATCCAATTCAATTAATTTCACATCTTTCAAAACAACACAAAAATAGACATATGTATGAAATGTACAGAACAAAGCAAAACAAATATACACAAAACAAAGCACAAGCAGTATGAAGGCAGTTGCTAGTTACGGTGAAGTATAAACACAGTAAAATAGTAAGAACTGCAGCAGATATGTAGGACTGACAAAAGGCCATTGGCCTGTCAAAGGTCAAACCCTTGATGGACTGCATCTTACAAATTTGCATTTTGAAAATTGTGTTTACATTACAGTACATAAACGGGGACAAATAGAAAGACAGAAAAGGACATGGGAAGAATAAGATAAAAAGAAACAATGACAAGATTTACAGGTGATAAACTCAGAAGACAAATACAAACAAGCTAAATAATGAGTTTCAACAAAAATAACAAACAATACATGAACAAACAACAGGCAATTGATAAAAGTTAAAAATACCTCATGATATAATTCATACACCTGTATTATTCTTTCTGTAATAACTTAATCTTATATTTTCTTTTAAAATCACTTAAAGGGGAACACTGTTTAAACTTGTCTCACATATAATTCCTAAGTACAGGACCTTTTTAAGAAATCACTGTTCTCGAGAATTAATATCTATAAAAAGGAATGTACATTCTATTGGAATCAAAAGTATACATGAAATAATCATCAAAAGCATAACGTCGCTGGGGTGAGAAGACCTTGTATCTGCACTTTTGGTGAAAATGACTTTTTTTGATTAATTTAATTTAATTATTGGTCAAAAAATGGGTTAAGTGATGTCCTGTCCAAATCCCAACTGTCTTACTAAAAAAATGAAGCCACCACGGCATGTCAAAGGAAAGGCTATCCCATTCGCCACAGTGCTTTGGTCACCGTGTTTTTTAGCTCTCCTGAACATTTGACATTTCATAGATACGAGGTCTTGTCGCCCCAGCGACGATAAGGTAATAACTCTTTTGTGAAGGAACACATGAAAGAAGCAATCTGAAATTCATTGATACTATAAATATCCAATAATTGCAACCTTAAAAATAACTATTGTATAAGAATATTGTCAATCGTTTTTACTTTTTCTTTTTTGATAATGGATTGGGATACAATGTCATCAAACAGATCTAATATGTTCAGTAAAATAGTGAATCATGCAGCTATCAAGGTATTCAGTCTGTATTTGTTGTACTCCTTGTGTGTTTGAGTGTTTGCTAATGACAGTTTTTAGTTATCCTAATGTTCGAGAGCACAAGATATTATGTTATGTGGCATCAGCACTATCAACCTCTATTGAGACCTAACACGTATTCACAGTTAAGATGCTCATGCGGAACAAAATCTGACAGAAACCATCACCATTCTATTAATTCTATCTTCCTTTGTAATTGTCTTCATCAATACTTCGGCTAAAGTGCTTACCAGAATGTCGAACATTAGTCTTTAAAATGAAAAAAAAAAAAAGTTTTCTTGTGGGCGAAGGGACATAAAGGCTAACATCGTGATTTCCGTTATCAAAACGTCCCAACCGGACCTGCAGATTTCTTTCGTTTTATGTAAATTTCATTATAAACAATAAAAAGCATTAATAGTGGAAAAAGTGTCCGTTATACTGGACATGCCCTTATGAAAAGAACACAGTTTTACCACACTATGTAACACAGTGTGCAACACAGCGTCGAACGTAGTGTCGAATACATGTGTTTAATATGTGTTTATAAAGTGATTTTGGGACGTGTGGTAACAGTGTGTATTAACCACATCGTTAAGCAGCGTCATCACACTGTGCAACATAGCGTTACCACATGGTCCAAAACACATTATTGAATACACTGTGAATAAAACTACAGTCTCGCACATAGTGACCACAGCGATGAAACCAAATAGTCCATTAAACTGTGGTAGTCACCACATAATCCACCACACTATGGTATTCACTACATAGTTCACCACACTATGGTATCCACCACAAGTCTACCACACTGTGGCAGTCACCACATAGTCCATCACACTATGGTATTCACCACAAAGTCTACCATACTGTGGCAGTCACCACATAGTCTAACACACTGTGGTAGTCACCACATAGTCCATCACACGATTGTATTCACCACATAGTCTACCACACTGTGGCAGTCACCACATAGTCTACCACTCTGTGGTAGTCACCACATAGTCCACCACACTATGGTATTCTCCACATAGTCTACCACACTGTGGTAGTCACCACATAGTCCATCACACTATGGTATTCACCACAAGTCTACCACACTGTGGCAGTCACCACATAGTCCATCACACTATGGTATTCACCACAAAGTCTACCATACTGTGGCAGTCACCACATAGTATAACACACTGTGGTAGTCACCACATAGTCCATCACACTATGGTATTCACCACAAGTCTACCACACTGTGGCAGTCACCACATAGTCCATCACACGATTGTATTCACCACATAGTCTACCACACTGTGGCAGTCACCACATAGTCTACCACTCTGTGGTAGTCACCACATAGTCCACCACACTATGGTATTCTCCACATAGTCTACCACACTGTGGTAGTCACCACATAGTCCATCACACTATGGTATTCATCACATAGTCTACCACGCTGTGGCAGTCACCACATAGTCTACCATACTGTTGTAGTCACCACATAGTCCATCACACTATGGTATCCACCACATAGTATACCACACCGTGACAGTCACCACATAGTCTACCACACTGTGGTAGTCACCACATAGTCCATCACACTATGGTATTCACCACATAGGAGCCTAGTCTACCACACTGTGGTAGTCACCACTTATAGTCTACCACACTAGCTGTGGTAGTCACCACATAGTTCATCACACTACGGTATCCACCACATAGTCTAACACAATGTGGCAGTCACCACAAAGTCTACCGCACTGTTGCAGTCACTACATAGTCCATCACAGTACATTATGATAGTCACCACATAGTCACCAGGTGTATTAACCACATTGTTAAGCAGCGTCATCACACTGTGCAACATAGCGTTACCACATGGTCCAAAACACATTATTGAATACACTGTGAATAAAACTACAGTCTCGCACATAGTGACCACAGCGATGAAACCAAATAGTCCATTAAACTGTGGTAGTCACCACATAATCCACCACACTATGGTATTCACTACATAGTTCACCACACTATGGTATCCACCACATAGTCTACCACACTGTGGTAGTAACCACATAGTCCATCACACTATGGTATTCACCACAAGTCTACCACACTGTGGCAGTCACCACATAGTCACCACATAGTTCATCACACTATGGTATCCACCACATAGTATACCACACCGTGACAGTCACCACATAGTCTACCACACTGTGGTAGTCACCACATAGTCCATCACACTATGGTATTCACCACATAGGAGCCTAGCCTATCACACTGTGGTAGTCACCACTTATAGTCTACCACACTAGCTGTGGTAGTCACCACATAGTTCATCACACTACGGTATCCACCACATAGTCTAACACAATGTGGCAGTCACCACAAAGTCTACCGCACAGTTGCAGTCACTACATAGTCCATCACAGTACATTATGATAGTCACCACATAGTCACCAGGTGTATCAATATTTGTAATGCATGAAGGCACGGTTACTGACTAGATAACACTGTTATTGAATATGAAATTACCTTTTCATATTAAAATTTATGATATAGGGTATAACATAATATTATTATATAATAGTTCAGAGAAATCCCATCATAAATACTTCGAATATAGAAGTGGTTTTTCTTTCAACCAAAACTATAGGATCCCTTTGACCTTTACATCGAGAGAAAGTCAAATAGATTTGTACCATTATCCAA
Organism: Diadema antillarum; assembly: GCF_040938485.1. Taxonomy (NCBI): domain Eukaryota; kingdom Metazoa; phylum Echinodermata; class Echinoidea; order Diadematoida; family Diadematidae; genus Diadema; species Diadema antillarum. Next base: position 2,148 of record NW_027272423.1, on the reverse strand, counting down.
ATGTCTTATTTCGTGAATATATTTTCACCGTGATTGAACATTGATACATACCTATGAGGAAAACAATGAGAACAGAGAATAAATATCGATGCTGAGAACAACAAAAATTAAGGCTGTCAATTATGATAATACAGCAAAATATACACCATTGTAGACATTTATTGTATGTACATATGAGGAAGTCCACATAAATAGTTTTGCAAACACATACATTGAAGTGTCACGTTATACAATTTGAGAATTAATATCCGATTTTTTTTTTGTTTTTTTTTTCCATGGACTTCATTATCAGGAATATGTCCGCATCAGTTTAGATCAAGATTCACAGCCAAAAGTACGTCTGAAAATAATTATAATAATTCACTGAAAATTCCTTGAATAAGATCAACAAGGCTTGCGCTGTCATACACCATGTATTGCATGTTAGTTATGAACATGATTGTTAATCTTTCGAAATAATATGCAAGTACAGTGTGAACATATATCAATCAAAAGCTCACTTGCAAAAGGTAGGAAATGATCAAACCAGTTCTTTGATCGACTGCCACTTAGAGCTTATTCGAGTAATATTTACGTACAATTGAGGGAAAGAAATATCGAAACTTTCTAAAAGCGCTCTTCTAGCTCATGTTGGCTAATAAGACGCGCATGATTTATCAGCTTATAGTCGGGGAAAATCCATTTCCACCTTCCCAGGATGTGTACGAAATGATATCTGAATTTGATAAAAACACACTTGTCTAGGATAGGACCTACGCAAAGAACAATAACTATTTGAAACTTGAAAACACTATCCGACGGTTGGCCAGATTAAAACGATCTTTATTTTGCCAAGATACATGTTTCCTTATCAATCAATCCATGATCCAGCAACCATGACAAAGCAGGCTGCTAGAATAGAACTTCCCATCACCATTAAGTGTATCGAAGCCTACGGTCAAAATCGGTGATGGTTGAAGGCTCTCGAGATTCTTCGGCTGTGTGTTTACTCACATAGATATCTGAATTAGAGCTGTACACAGTTCCTTCCGGGCATCACCGAATATCCAAGCTGGGCCAACCTATCCATTTTATAATATTGCCACGTTACCTTGTCTTGAATTATTTCATTATCACATCACTCTACGATAGAGCGACGTACAGATTGATATCCTCAGATGATACAAGATTCACAGTGGTAGAAACAAGGAAACAGCGCCCGCTAGAGGCCTCATAGAAAAATGATTGACAGTCTTCGGTTGAGAGACATCGTTGTGCACAGCGGATGGCAGAAGAACAGGTGTACTGTGTGGTGACAGATGACGGTGAGGGCGCTGTGTTTATTTTCGTCAAGGTGAAATATTGATGTAACTGTCTCGTAATAATTGGCGTGTCTCCTAGATGAACAAAGTGAAAATAAACAAATATACGAACTAGAGTTGAGTGAAATAGGCATTGACAAAAATGGAGCTGGCTATCAAAGCAGATGAGCGAATGAATGAAAAAAAGAAGAAGAAGAAAATGGTTACAGTTCGTTATTGCGAAGGTTCTTTAGTCCGAAGGTTTGTTAATCCGAAGGTCCGTTAATCCGAAAATGTAACAAAGTATGTTATTCCGAAGGTTCGTTACGGACGCTATTTCATTTCAGATCAACGAACCTTCGGAATAACGAACCCTATCTTCATTGTCGGATAAACAAGTCTTCGGAATAGGAAATTTCATTTCTGGATTAACGATCCATCAGATTAACGAGCCTTCGGAATCACGCCACAAATGTTCGGATTAACGAACCTCTAGGTATAATGATTTTTTTTTTTTCGTTCGAATTAACGAACCTTCAGAATGATGAACCATGGGAGTAAAGAACAGCATTAAAAAATAATAATAATAATAGAGTCGGTTTGTAGTAATTCTATGTTATATGTAACTCATATCTAATGGTTCAATTATCAATTCTCCTGTAGACCGGTCGATGAAAATGTGGTGAAGTAATTAAAATTGTCGCGCTCGGGATATAAAGCATACTCTTTCATATTTCTATGTGCTCGATGAACACTTTTGAAAATTATGTGAGGAGTCAGAGGCAAAGTTTTCACACTTCATTATATATATATATATATATATATATATATATATATATAAGTAATTTCTTATAAAGCGCTATGTCCA